>NC_061083.1:2476265-2574962 GCF_021917145.1 Hypomesus transpacificus
TCGTCTTTCTCTTTCTCTCGTTGCAAGTGAGAAAAATGTCTGTTGGAAACTCAAGAGGTATAACGCCCACTTATACAGTAACACTGGGCTGTTTATAATCCATTGGTGATATCAGCAGATTACTAGGAGTACGGTGTCGGGAGAGACGTGAAGCAGGAAGGAGAGTGCCAGACGAGACAATGCTGGTCTCACTCAGCAGTGGTTCCTCTCCACGTGCTGAAGATAATACTTTCCAACACTAAAGGTTCAGGGAAAGACTTCTCCCAAGGGGAAAGCATTGTAAGCTCTTATCTACGAGGTTCAGTCGAAACATTTAGGACGGGACACAGACCACATGACGGTATGTTGCTAATGTCGAGGATGTTACATCCAGCATGATGTGTACCCCACTCAAAATAACTTTGGCACAACAGTTGAGAGTGGTGATTACATCTGTTGGTATTTGGACTCAAGGCTGTTGCACTCTCTCTCTTCCCCCCCCCCCCACCCCCCTCTGTCTTGCTCAGTCTATCTTTATTCGGACATATTTGCCATCACTCTCTATTTCCTGACTCCTTCTGGTCTTCGCCGCAGACGTTTGCAGAGCGCCGCATTTGTCACGCGGCTTCCGTCATTAGGGGCGTTCTGGTGATGCCTCACCTTTTGATTTGGAGGAGGAGTGAGGGATTTGTCAGGGCTATATGAGAAGGTGCTTTATTGCTCCAAATTTCATCACAATAAAGGCTTATGGGGAAGGTGGCATAATCGTCACCCTTTAAATGTCTCTGTGTAGATTACATGCCTCTTGCCTGGCTAATCCCGGTAATTGATGAACTCCTATGCCGATGATTTTCATTTTTTCTTCTGATATTATTTGTAATTTGTTTATTAATTAAGACAACGCTTATTTTGGGACCTCAACCACGTAAACACGATTATGTGCTCTGCGGGGATGATTGCCGCCTGATGTTCCCCAAGCAGACCGACGACGACTGCCAGAGAATGTCTAACGGTTCTCCTCCCCAAAGTTGAATCCATGCACGGTAATACCAAAAATAAACAGTCACACTTGATTAGACCCCCTGTCTGAGCATTATTGAGCGGTTAAACTAAAGCACGCGAGGAATTTAAATCAAGGGCCACTGTTTTTGAAGTGGGAAATATGAGCAGAGTGATATGAGCCGAGACTTGTTTTAGCTTTTTGTATTTCGTTTTTTTTTCATTGTCGCTGTAAATAGATGCTGCAATTTTGCCTCGTGTGTAAAACACCTCGCCCCAGGAGACGACAATCCGTCTCTCAACATCTTATTACAGTTAAAGGCTGATAAGAGCAAAAACGATAACTACACATTTATTATTTAGTGGTCTCAAACAGCAAACCCGTTGTCATTTCACACGGTGTGTGTGTGTGTGCACAGTGTTCACCTTGCACAAGCAGTTAATTACCTCAGACACTGTAAAACGGGATCTGCCATCCATTCTTGAGACACAGGTATTGCAGCCCTCACTAAATACTCATCGGCTGTTGAAACTGCAAACATCACAGGAGAAAGGGAAAATCAAAAACAAAACCCCCATTTTAAAATTGAAATAATGATGCGATTCTTAACTCATTGATTTTCTTTTTTTGTTCTGTCTTTTTTCTCTCAGAGGAAAATGTATTCCACGAAGAGCTAGCAGTTTTCTGGGCTCTGTGGTTGGTTGTACTGTTCAAGTTTACGACTCCCAGACTTTGAAGGGAGATGAGTGGGTATGAAAAAAAAAGAGTCAAATAAATAAGTAGCGGGGATACAAACAAGCTGGATTTACAAACATGAAGCTGTTCTATCTCTCTGGGATATTTGACATGCCTGATGTGGCGGGCTGGGAGATAATACTGTGAATATGACCCTTGCTCTGCGGGCTCCCTTCCCAGAGAACACACACCCCGGTAAGAATCATCTGAGAGCAGACGAAAGGTTGAGAGGATAAGGACAAAAATCCAGGGGAAGGAAGAAAAATGACACTAAAAGGCAGTCAGGAGATGATTGATGCTCTGCTATATTTGAAGATCAGTGGCAGCCTTGTGGAGGCAGGCCCAGAGGTCACCCTGTGTGTGTGTCTGTGTGTGTCTGTGTGTGTCCAGAGACTCTACCTCCATTGAGGAGGAAGAAAATCTTCCGCCATCGGCAGGCTGGGGGGGAAAACTGATGTGAGCAGAGAATAACATGCTCAATTTGGATTGTGAGTGCAGTCGAGCAGAGGGAGAGGAGAGGAGAAGAAAGGAGAAGAGAGGAGAGGTGAGGTGTGAGGCAGGGAGGGAGGGAGGGAGGGAGGGAGGGAGGGAGGGAGGGAGGGAGGGAGGGAGGGAGGGAGGGAGGGAGGGGAAAGGAGAACTCCATAATCGATAATAAAGAGCCATATTTTAGCCGAATGCAGCTCTCGTCAGTGGCCCTCTCTCTCTATGTCAGCAAATACACATTAGTCACCCAGCAGGCCCAGTTGGTTCTCGGTGTGTGTGTGTGTGTGTGTGTGATAGAGATAGAGAGTGTGTGTGGGGGGGGGGGGGCATGCATGCAAGTGTGTCCCCGCGCCCCGAATGGGCGTTGTGGGGGTCCGAGCTAGTCCGAGCTGGCACAGCTGTTGCGTCACATGGAAGCGTGGAAGCGTTCCGCTTCACCTCGTCACGGCAGACGCCAGCGCCGCTGCCGCCAACCGACACGGCAAGCGAGTGGCCCTAACGAGCGTCAACACACCGGCGTGTGTGTGGGGGAGAGAGGGTGGGGCGGGGTGGGGTGGGGGGGCAGCTGCTGAGCCTCTGTGCATGTGACCCCTGTACACCCCGGACTTAGCTTTAGCCCAACCCCCTCCCTCCCTCCCCACCCCCCACCCACCCCCCCATCATCAAAGGCAGCACAGCACAGCTGTGACCACCAAGGCCAAAACATGGACCTCCTCCAAATATGGAGGAATGTTTTTTTCTTTTTTTTTTCTTTTTACTTTTCTTTTTAAACTCCACACCCTCTCCCTTCATTTCACATGGCGTGTCTTAATGAATAGCTGTACATGAACGGTGGCTTTGTTCTTCCTGATGAAATACTCAAATTGGTAGCATGAACTGTGAACCGAAGAGGCAAGGTTGTTTCCGAGGCCAGGAAAAAGGGAGGAAAAAGACCAGATGAACATGGCAGATAAATGGGGTCTTTTTAGAAGCACTTGCACACAACAGCCGTATTACCCTCTCCACCCCTGTTGAGCACATGGGGTTTCAGTTAGAGGCTAAGAACCTGGTACCACCATCCAGCACTACATATTGACAGCATCCTCAGCCAGCCTGCAGGCATGAACACAAACACACACTCTCACAGACACATACGCCACACTTTCGCGCACAAACACACACACACGCCTACTCACACACACAACACACATACACACACACAGAAATGTACGCACACACACCCTCCCATATACATCCCTGAAGACACACACACACACACACCACTGCTCTAGACCTCTTTGCAGCTAGCACAGAGGGAAGTGGGCTGGGGAAGCACTTTGATGTGGGAACACCGAGGTCAGAGAGAACAGTCTGTGCAGCGCTGAATTCCATCCCCCCACAACGGTTCCATTTTGCTCCACGACTGGCTTCAGTTTGCGAAAGCGTCTTCAAAACCAAACACAAAAATGGATACAGAGGACCATGAATATGTAGGAGTAGACAGGCTCCATAATCCATTTACGGTTGAAGACGGCAGTGGCCGCACTGCCTCGGAACAGGACTGCAGTCTGCGTCACATTTTGGAACCTTCCCCCTCGTCCCCCACTCTCGAATACTGGGCTTTTGTTCCTAGAAGCCAAAGAAAAGGCAAAAAAGGCCCTTAACCAGCACATAAACTAATCTCAAATGTCATATCTTATTAGACACAAATGGGAGGACTAGTCCCGCTCACTCACCCTGGCGACTCAATGAGTTTGTCAAAATTTTATGATAATTCATTCAATTACTCTTTAGACATTTAAATGATGTGGGGTGGAGAAAAAGGGGGGGTGTCTGGACGGGGGGAGAGGAGAGATGAAGTCAAGGAGGGGGTGGGGGAGAAGTAGGATTGGGCAGTAATCCTCCTCTTGATATTACACTGCCTCCAGAGGCTCTTTGAGAGCTTCACGGAACAGGACAAGGTTCTGCTCCAACTTCTCTCCCACACTGAGGGGCTCAGTCGTGCAGACGTGCTTTCAGCCCTCTCTCCCCTCAAAACTTTTACACCAACACATATGCATGCAGGAAAACAGAAGAAGACACCCACGCGCACTCGCGGAAAGCCATTGTGACGCGCACATGCTTGCGTAATATGGCACCGCGTTCACACGCCACTTATACAATCCACTGAAGACATGCACACATATGGGCCGAGAAACACCCACCCACACGTATGGAGCACTGCGACGAGCACACACCCTTACCTCGCCGTCTCTCGCGCACTCTCTCGCTCGTTCACACACACACACACACACTCTCCCCTTGCTTTCCTGAGAGAATGACAATAAAAAAAAGTCCCTCCGCTCGTTTTGCCCCTTGACCTGTGATCCCTGGAGGTTCCCGGCTGTCTGTGTTGGAGGTGGGCGGGGGGGGAGCGGGGTGTGAGGGGGGGCGAGGGCTGTGTGGTGGTGGAAGGGGGGGGGGGGGGGGGAGGAGGAAAGGGGCTAGGAAGTAGCCCTCCCCTGACCGCGGAGCCGGATCTCCATCATGGGTAAGCTCCCCCTCTAGTGTTCACAGATCTCTGCTCCTCCACTCTCCACTCTCCCGCCGCACTGTGCAGCAGCAAGATCTCACGGCCAGGCTGCCTCCACAGCCAGCCCGAGGTCTCCCTCTTATTTTCACATTCGATTTCCATGGATGTGTTTCGCGGTACGAATACTCGTGTCCAAGCTGCAGTGACAAATACCAATTAGGGTCCCCCCCCCCCCCCCCCCCCCATTTATTTATTGAGATCTCAATTAATGCGCCGGCTAAATTAAGGGTGTCCTTAGTCTGTGTTTGAGGCGACGAGGCCTTTTGTCTTCATCTGGGTGGTGACTGGCCCGCCGCCTGGCTCTCACGGGATTGGCTTAAACTAACGCTGTGTGGCGAACACAGACACAGGGACCGCCTAGAGTGGCCTCGCGTAGCTTAGCCTCGCCAGAGGGGATGCTAATTACCTTCTCTTTCTCTCCTCCCTCTCCTCTCTCTCTCTAAATCAGCCAACCCTCCCTGGGACCTTGTCTCCACCCAGCCTACATGAGAGAGAGAGAGAGAGAGAGAGAGAGGGACAGAGAGAGATAGATAGAGAGAGAGAGAGAGAGAGAGAGAGAGAGAGAGAGAGAGAGAGAGGAGAGAGAGAGAGAGAGAGAGAGAGAGAGAGAGAAGCTGAAGCGAAAGAGGCAGGAGAAAAAACAGACACAAACCAATCCCCTTCGACATTGCCTCTCAAAAAAACGCCAACCGCTCCGTCCCCAATGTGGAGTCGTTTTCTGTTTTGTTTTTGTGGAACACAGGCAAAGCCCACTGGGCCAGGGGAACCAGCGGACACACAGCACACGGCCCGCTCGTTTCAAAGATCTTTCGCAATCAGTTCCACAATGGAGCCCCCTCATTTTATGCCGCTACATCATAAAAGTGCTCCTTTTGTTACATTCCCATCCTTAAAAGGGCCCTAATCCTTCTCCTTTCAGCCCGGTCTATGGCAAATTCCACAGGGACATCCCATTCGCTGCAAGGGTTAGAGTGACCCACTCAGAAACCAGCATGCAGGGTCTTTGAGCTTTTCTTCTGCTGCCACTCTCCTGAGAACATTAAATCGTACTTTTCATCCCCTTCACCATAGGGGGAAGCCCCGTAATGATGACAGAGAAAGAGAAATTCCTCCACTCGGTCCTGTGACACCATTCTGCCGTCAGCTGGGGCGTATTGGCGGACAGGGCAGGGCATCCAACATGGCTTCCTGCAGGTGGAACGGCAACGGAAGGTCACGCCGCCGTCCAAAGGAGAGGGGGAGAAGGAGAGAGGGAGACGGAGAAAGGGAGATAAAGACAGAGGAAGAGAGAGAGGTAAGGGAGGTTGGTTCTTCAGTGGGAAAGCCAGCTTCCCCCCCCCCCCCCCCAGGAAATGAAGTCATCTGCTCCCCCCCAAAAAAAACGAGAACTCGCTGTTTTCATTTCACCACGTCGTGTCTATTTATGTACTCACGCGTCTGAATTTTTTTTATCATCCCTGCTTGTTTTACACTTGCATTTCCTGATCTACTCCACAAGGCAGTCTGTGTTTCTGACTTACCTGCTCCTCTGCATTGTCTCTCTGTTCTTTTTCAGATCCCTATTTTCAGTTTTTTTTTTGTGAGGGGGGGTTCCTTCTCAATTTTTTACGAGTGTGTTCTGGTCCTTTAGTTTCTTGCCGTGAAGTTTGTGATGCTATTGTAGGGCTGGTTTCCTCAGAGGCAGGCTGATTTATCAGGGTGGATCCCCCCGTGGTTTGGACCCCCCCAATCAGCCTACCTTCTTCACGCCAAACATCCTCAACAAGAACATTGTTTTGATATAAAACACATGTCAATCAAAAGCCAGATATTCACTTCAGCCGCTTCCTATCCATCCAACGGTCCTGTTATGCTCCAGTGTTTTCTGGAAAGCTAGAACGAATTGGTGAGTATTTCCATCTTATGTGGCTCCCCAGTTAGGTCATATTGCTGATAGTTATGGATACATGTTTGGGCAATGCTTTAAAGTCACACGTCAAATAATTTGCACAACGCCGACGAGGGTACAAAAGTCACAGTAAATATAACGTTTTGTTCAACATCTTTTCATTGCATGCATTCCCTGCTTGTCACCCTGACAGAAACAACACTCCAAATGTAGCAAGTGAGTTTATGACACCATGAATCCCTTCCAGACTGTTCCGGGGGAGACTGTAGGGCTCAAGCCCCGAAGCTTGTAGGAATGTGTGCAGCTCTGGCAACAATTCCCCGTGCAGGTAAGCCCACAGAAGCGCTAATGCTCTGGGATTTGACCAGGTGAAGATGTCACTGATGGTTTCTGTCCAGAGCTGCAGTGAGACTTCAAAACCACTGCAACTCCTTAATCCCCATCCCTCGCAGCAACAAGCCTCACTCCTCTATAATGGCTTTACCGGGCCACTCAGCTCTGACTGTCACACAAGTCACCGAGACGTCTGTGTTAAGTGCCATGTGTGACCCATGGCGGCCATCGACGACCTCTCTGAATTGTCTTTCCGATTTGGAAATGAAAAGCAATGTATGGATTTCATGCATAGCATTGTTGCTCATGAATGTTCGTACTGTAGCTGCTTGCCTGAGGTGATGTCATAAATATTGTTCGACCCGTTGAACTGAATTGTCAAGAACCAAACCTCTCACCGGCTCACTCGTTCGTCCTCGCTCGTCCACAAAGCCAGAACACGGAGTCAGGACAAGGTTGTATGAAGCAATAATCAGAAGCAGACACTGACACTCGAGTTTGATTAAAAATCTAATGACCTGTCACTCGGGGAGCTGGGCCACATATACACAGGTGCCAACTCTTAGGCTCATCGCTCAGACTGTGAGACCTGGCGTAGCGACCGGGCCACCTACCACACCCACTCACTTAGCACCGCGTCCCTGCCAGGCGAGGGGGACAGGGCAGGGTTCATCTCGGGGTAGGTGGAGCGAACGCCGGGGCGAGCGTAGCCGGAGGCTGAGGGCTGTGAGTTTGAACCCTGTGGGGTCCGGCTACAGGTGCCAGATGTTTGCCGGTGACCAACAAGCGCGGGGATCGCGCAAACTGGACGGAACACCAGAAGAATTTGAGACGCTGTCAGGGAGGAGGACGGGATTTCATTTTGGAGTGCGCCTCTTCTCGTGTGAGAGGAGAGGGCGTGCTTGTCTTTGCTTTCTTTTAATTCACACTGCCCTGTCATGCGGAGCGTCGCCGCGGCCAAAGCGGCCTCACCTTTCCCTGCCCCCCCCCCCCCCCCCATGTCGGAGCGGCCATTTTCTGGCAGTGACTTTGTCAGCTTTCACCCAGACGCGTGACACTCATGACAAATTGGGTGTGGAAGTGAAAGTGATGGGCTGTGAAAGCATTCCCTCTGCCCCTGCCGCACGCTCACACACAAACACGCACGCTCACACACACTAACACACTAACACACACGCACACTGCCCTCGGAGTGACTGAGCGGCTGGGTTGTAAACAGGGTAGCAAGGGAGATGACCTGGATGTAAAACACTCAGTGTGCAGGAAAAAGGAAATGGGAAAACTGGACTTCCCTCTCAGCATCAGCCCCTGGCCCGTAGTGGCCCCATCCATTCAGCCCGCATCTCTTCCTGGAAGAAGTGCCTCTCCAGCCATGCGGTTCAACGCATACTCCCTTCCTTTATCTTTTTTCTCTCTTAGAAAAACACATTCGCCGTCTGGATTCATCCATATTTGAGGTTTATTCCAGCTAATGTGGAACAGATAGGTCTTTACTGTTATCCCCGTTTTACCCATAAACCCCCTGCTTAGGTTATTTTCCCACAATTTGTTAAGCAATTAAAATCCTTACATTACGCACCTTTTACGGTGCAAAATCAAGTAATTCGAACCGAGGAAGGAAAATTATTACACCAAATTGTATAGCAATTATCATAACATTACACTAATTCCCAGAGAAGTATTTAAATTATATGGTTGGTTGATTGCGTGATGAATTAAAGAGCCATTTTCTAGGAACACTCGGAGCAGAGCAATATCCTATTGAGATCAGAAGGGGTGTTGCGGAGCAGACAGGCCTGAAAGGGTTCAGCACAGTGGAGTGGTCACACGGACCCCAACAGCCCTTCAGTCAGGCACAGTGCTCGCCCCAAAACACACCAAAACAACAAGTATGAAGGTATTAAGCTAAGGCCCACTTTGAATGTTTCATTTATGGATGACCAACACACTAACAACTAACTATGCACTGAACATGGAATTACATTTAGCCAGTTAGCGTGTCACTTGCTATTTCAATGCAGTCCACCTTAGTGTCTGGTCTATACAGCCACCTATCCCAAACCTAGTTTTTGCTCGCTGCGATTCAACAGTGAATGGGGGACGGCACAAAGGGAAATGTGTGTAAACGTGTGTAAATTGGGACAGGTGATTCTTCATTATTCAACATCTCTCTGTTCTTTCAAAGGGTGTGAGTTTGTCAAAGTCAAAAGGAGGATCAAACAGGGGACCCGTCCGGCCTTTCTGCTGCGTGACAGAGGGGACCAAGAAAGGAGCTCATTGTGGCTGCTAACTCTTAAATCTAGTGCTCTGAAGAACAGTCCAGCAGAGATGAAATGAATGCCTGCACACTCACAATGACTTCCTTTATGGACACACGGAGATACAGGGACACATGCGCGCGCGCGCGCGCGCGCACGGACCCACACATTCAGACTGACACGCACGGGTACTCACACACAAATGGACACACACAAATGGACACACTTCCGACAAACGCAGACACACACGCATGCGTGTAAACTAACAACCGTGGACACGCACTTACAGGACACACCCGTGAGACAAATGCAGATAAACACACACAGACACGTGTCAACATGTAGCCACGAGAGGAGAAACGGAGAGCAAGACCGTAAGACGAGGAATACATCAGGAAAGATGACATGCCCCCTGACAAAGTATTCCTGTAACCAATTGACAGTTTATGATAGTCGTGTCCATGTTGTCCCAGTGGTCCCTGGCTCACCTCTCCTTCTGTCAGCGCAGCCAATCAGCAGTGGCTTCTACGTGACAACTACAGCTATGTGTGAGAGGAGAGGAATCTGACGCTGACTAAATCAAATATTTCCAGTCTACTACACCATGACCATTGTCAAGCAAGGATCAACAGACGAGAAATTGTTGAATTCCTAAAATAGTTTGAGGTGATTAAACATTTCTCGGCAATCAATCCAAAAATCGAAATCCTAAATGAGTATTTACGGTTGACACCATTTTTTGGGGGGCGGGGGGAAATCACAAGATAATAAAATGTGTTTCGGTATGTGGATCTATGTACAGCTAAGTGTATTAAATCATTTTTGATCATAGAAATGTGATCATAATTATACACAGTAGCTCCTCTGGATACTTGAAACTGGAACTGTAGTGAACACATTCAGATTATCAAAGTAATATCACGCAATAGACTAGGCTTCATAATTAAGCATGCTGTTCTTTGAGACTTGAAGACAAAGACCCTCTATACAATGCACAGTTGGCCACATATTCACCAACACCCCCTATTGGCTATGGAGACTGACTTTGATCTCAAAATATAATTGTTCGGAGAGTTGCCCCCAAACTGCTATAGAATATGTGAATGTTTGATTTCTTTCTTAATCAAGGATTTTATAAACGTATTAGAAGTAATGTACAATTGAACAGACATAAAGCATGAGAGCGGCAGACAATTTGATAAGCTTAGCATGAACTTTAGAACATGTATATTATTATTATTGCAACGTCTAATACAATTAGACTAATTGGGTTTAGGTATTTGGGCTCATAAATGAGAATAGAATCTATCCGGAAAAAAAACACTCAACACCAACACCCCCCAAACTGAACTGACCCATGTCAGTCACGTGCACATAAACACACTCAATCGCTAAAACCTGGTGCATGTTTACACATACATGGCACTAAGACAGTGGCCAGGCACAAAGCTACGGGGCCCGACTGGACACCGCGGCCATTGTTCTTGCCTCAGCCGGGTCCTTTTTGTGCCATTGTGCCTGGTGACAGGCTGAATGAGAGGGGGGTGTTTAGCGGCGGAGGGGGTGTGTGGGAGGCACCTGCTGGGCTGCCCCGGCCCTGCTCTGCTCCACTCTTAATACGTGTAGCGCTGGGGGCTCTTTTGTTAGCGCCGAGCTGTTGGTGGCGACATGTTTGAAGTGTCACAAGTGTCAGTCTTTATTACATTCAGACCGATACTTGGGGAGGACGGAGAGAGGAGGAGAGGGAGAGATGGAAGGAGAGAGATGGAGAGAGAAAGAGAGTTTTGGGAGGGGTGGTGGGGGGGGGGGATAGCCTCGCTCACGCTGTTTTGAAAGTAAACGCGTCGGCAAATGAGGAGAAACTTGGCAAGCTACCTGGTATGGTGATGTTCCAGTGATTCCAGTGTTTGGGGGACGTCACGCTCTCTAATAGGCGACTTTGTGACTGAATCGCTGCTCCATTTGTCCGCCTTCAGCGTTGAGGGATGGACATAATTCCCCTGATTAAAATGTCTCATAACTCTGAGGGGACAGGGGATGGATTCATTTGGTGCTAACCGACATTAGCTGCATTTACCACCAAAAAACACCAGCCAAAGGTCCAGGCTTTGAGGATAGCGACTGAAGCTGCTTCCTGCAGTCATCTCAAAGCACAACAGAACGACACTTTGTTGTTTTGCTAAGCTTGTTTTCTGTGCTTTCTCACTGAAGGTAAGAATAGTCTTTTCTGCTACTGATTATATTAGTAGACTGTTGTGGTGATTGGCAGGTGATAAGAAGTTTCAAATTGGCAGCTCGTACAAGGGCTGAAGAACCATGCGTTTGAAAGATATAGACAGAGATGGTGAAGGAGGCGAGGGAGGAAGAGAGAGAAACACAAAGCAAATTTCCTGAAACACAAATACTGAGGTTTTAAAAGCGCACATCGATTGACATCCGTTGCAAATGTACATCGACAAGAGGAGAAAAGCCATAAGAGAGGAAAAAAAATCCATAATTGCTCTCATCGCCATATAATTTTCTGCTGGCAATTTTCAGGGAGCACACAATGACCTTTGCCTACTTAATTCCTGCACAATAAAGCAACAAAGAGATGATCACTGAGCCACATAATTACCTCCTCATCAATACATGGATCTACTGTACGTTACAGAAGGCCTGTGAATGCAAGGGGGATGACGGGGACAAAACACATTACACTCACACCAACGCACACGGCGCCCAACACCAGGGCATGTGTCCCAATCTGAATCTGCAGTCCATCTGAAATGCATGCTGGGTAATGATGATGTGAGGGGTGAGGGCTGGGTGGAGGAGCCCCATATGGCTGTCTCCGTGCGTGTCATTACCTTGTTACGGCTGTGACTGCCATCCAGCGAGAGAGGGACATAGGCGGAGAGAGGGGGAGAGAGGGAGGGAGAGAGAGAGAGAGAGAGAGAGAGAGAGAGAGAGAGAGAGAGAGAGAGAGAGAGAGAGAGAGAGAGAGAGAGAGAGGGAGAGAGGGGGAAAGAGAGAGAGAGAGAGGGAGAGAGAGAGAGGGAGAGAGGGAGAGAGAGGCGGATGGAGGGAGGTGAAGAGGAAGGGAGAGAGGGCGCCCAAGACAACGCTAGAACTGGAATTGGCAGAGGTCAACAGTGCCATAATTACTTTAAAATGTCAGCCTACAATAAAATACAACAGTTCATCTGGCAGAAAGCAAATTAGCTTTGACCATGCCGTAATTACCCTTTCCTGCAGAGCCATTAGAAGAGATCAAATCTCCACATTCAGTGTTTGAGGAAAGGGCATCACAGTACACTCCACATGACAAGGATGCACATTTGCCATTTTGCCGGGGTAATTAATTGTCCTTAGAATATAAATTTTATATTTGACTCTGGAACGGAAGTGTGTAATAACCTGCCAGTTTTATCTTAACCATTCTAAGACTCCGACCCTTCCAGATTCCCCCACTGTTTTTCCCACCTCTCTTCTCTCCCTCCCTCTTTCTCTCTTTCTCTCTCTCCCTCTGTCTCTCTCTATTTGACTTTTTCAGTTCACTGGTTTATAAGGTAAAGTAATGCGACCCCAAAAAAATACTGATTTTTTTACCCATAATCCACGGGAAAGATGAATTGCACACCCAGATAATGATGTTGGACTCAGTTTTGATCATTCATGCATAATCCACGGGAAACATCCGGAGCATGTATGAGAACACACAAACATGTAGCAGGTGTTTTCTCGCCAAAACATCACAATGAGTTATTAGACGCTGATAACCTTAGAGCGCTGGTCAATGGAGAACAGTTCGATTGGTGGCATGATAAACACACACCGGATGTCCATTAGACACATGGAATCGACTTGTGCCTGGATCCAGTGGAGAAGATAAAGTCCTAATGGCCCTTAAGATGCTGTCCCTCAGTGCTCTCCTCAGGAACGACCGGGTAGCCAGCATTGTGCTCCCTCATCCACCTTCTCTTTCCTCCCTAAGAGAAGCGTTCATTAATGACCATCTCCACTATAAGCTCTAATTACATTCCCAGCACACTCTCGTCCTCTCGGTCTGAGGGCACAAAGGGAACTCAATGAATAAGGTGTGGAAAACCTGTAGCCTTTGTTCTGATCATCTTCAGAACTAATTAGAAATGCTGCAATCTCCAATTAGCTAATGTGCCTCCGCTGACCCCGAGAACATTGAGCAACGACAAGGCATAGAGATGAATAAAATATTGAAGAAAAGAAAAAAAGAAAGAGAGACATGAAAAACTCCATTGGCCACACAACTTTTTTTTCCACACTGACAATCTGATGATAGGAGATGAAAAGATAACATTTTGGATGAAGAGTAGAGACACCGGAACAAACCACGGTTAACTTATTTTACAGAAATGTCAACAGAACGAACAATAAAGAATGGTTGCAAGGTAAAGGTCAAAGACAGGGAGAGGACCTTGATGAAGTGAAATGTTAGCTCATCCGGAACGGCTCTGTGAGAACTATTAGTCGTCATCAGTATTGTTTCCACAGACATGCCAGCAGGTCATGGATTATGCTTAAATCTTGATGAAACAACTGTCTTCTAAGTCAATGGATTTTCCCAAAGCCATGTTGCCCTACCACTGCGTCAAAGTATTTCTGTTCACCTTTGAAGCACACAGTCTCGCAACACATGTCAACACTGTGAAACTAGTGGAGTGCAGATGGGCTCACGTCATTCCTCTGCTTGTTTCTTCCACAGCAAAAAAATTCAAATAAAATATGAATGTGACTCAATAAGTATCTCTGCTTGCCAGTCTGCTGTAAATGAGAAGATAGATTTTCATAGGAGCATTCAGGGGGATTACACCCATATATGGACACGGTAAGGAGATTAAGATGTGACCTGCTTTCCTGACAATACCTGGAAGCGACGCGCAGAGCGCCTGTTACGGAGGTGAATGCCGTTGCGATCAATTTCCGTAAACCCTGTGTGTTCTATTACGCATAGGTACTGGTTTGTTGTCAACGATTATTATTGTTTGATTCCAGCTCCGTTGTTTGCACATTTTTGACGCTTTTAGCGATTAGCGTCGGAGGCAGTGAGAGGCGGGAAAGGGGGGAGAGGGTTGGGGTAGTATTGACAGCCAAACTAAAAGAATGGGGGATTAGATGCTGTGTAGCCCCAGTGTGGACCCAAGCCCAATCCAGCCAGGGGGAGGGGGGGGGGGCAAGGGTGGGGGGTGTATCCCAGGTAGCCCTGGTGTAGCTTGGGCTCTGCTTGAGAGCATTGTAACCTTATCAAATGACTGCTGGGCCTGAGTCTCTCAGCACTGCTCCTGAGTTGGCATAGACCGCCATGATTAGTCATGTTGAATTAAACATTCAGAGCATGTATGCCCTACCCACCAACACTACACACGCACGCATCCTCTCTGCCCTGCCCACCAACACTACACTACACGCACACACACACACGCACACACGCACACTCTCTGCTCCACCCACCAAAGCTACACACATGCATGCTCTCTGCCCGCCTCACCAACATGACACAGCCATACTCTCATATCTGTGTATACACGCACGCACACACACACACACACACACACGCACACGCACACACACACACACACACACACACGCACACACACACACCCTCTTGTTTCTGTTTGGGAGCAGGGAGATGTGGATGTGGGTAAACAGGATTACGGAGACGGATCCACTGTCACACAGACCTCCGGATTGTCATTTCCATGCCTTCCTGACAGCTCGGCACGGCTCTAAGTCACCGAGCGTTCGCCTTGACATGAAACGCAGGACCCGGGCACAAACAAGGTTATCAGAGGGGAGAGATGCGGAGGTGGAAACACGTCTACTCCGATTGGGAGTCCGGGGCCGGAGTCTGTGGCGTGGGCTGGGTGATGCGCTGAGGGGGTACTGGGGGGGTGGTGGTGGGAGGGAGGGAGGGATGGGAATGGATGCGTGGGTAGTTTCTTTCTGGTAGTTTCGGGTCATTTCGCTGTGACTCTCCCAGACAAAGCGTCGTCGCACCTGCTGTCTCGCTCACACTCGCGCGCGCCCGACACCTTTCGAACAGTCCTCCAGATTACAATCCTGTTCATTAATTTTATCTCTTCCGACATAAACTTTTAATATGCACACCAGCGGTATGGGGGGACTTCCAGGGCAGTTTAAATGACTGCAACCTGTAATTACTGTTCCAGCACTTGATTAGAATAATCTGATTGCAATTATTCAGTGACTTTAAAATACAAGCCCCAAGCTAGAGAACAATAATTCAGGGGCAGTGATTGTGAACGTAGCTCCTTTTTGGCTGTAAAATGATGTTTTAATCGGAGTCAACCAAGGGGTTCCCTGCTAAGGAGCCAGTTCCTTCAATTAAGACCCATTTATGCAGCGAGGGGGAAGAAGTTGGGATGTGATGTGGAGTTAATCACCATGCAGATCCTCGCCGAGCCATCACGGATCAGAGGACTAACCTGCTAACCGGTAAACAGGCGGGAACACAGCAGACGGGCAAGAGCTCGCACACGCACACACACAAATGGATGCATATTTCAACACAACAAAGTTTGCGTAAAGACGCGTGTACGCATACACAAGACACACGGCCACACGAACACACAAACAGAGCTTGCGCAAACATGTCATGCGTACGCAGACAAACACGCGCGTGCGCGCGTACAAACAGCACGGCTGTTGCTTCCGCAAGTTAATGGGGTGAAAACTCCAAATAATCTCTGAAGCTTAAAAGGCCAAGGCGATAGATAAAGGTTTATTGTTGCCATAATCACTCCACTGAAAGGACGCGAGCGTTGAATCAAATTGCAAATCAAGATGTTTGGCGGTCAAGCATGGCCAAAGATAGACATGTCAGCTTCTGCAGAGACACAAAGTAAATATAATTTATCATCGGCCTCAACAGTGGATCTCAATTGGAGCCCGATTAATTAAAAAGCTAATGCTACAAGGGAAACTGTGGCACCCTGGCAATCAGTCCATGGTCAAAATGAAGGACAAGAGCAGAGAATTTTTATAGGCTGTGATTTAAGGGACTTTATTTCTTCCATCTGATCCACCTGAGGATAGTCACTGCTGCCTCACATTGCCTGGCTGACCCACGGAGGGTGATTAAAAACAGCAGAGATGATTAGGGCTGAATGGTAGCGCTGGGCATACACTTATACTGTATGTGTCCTTCAGGGACTAAAGTGTGTGTGTGTGTGGGGTTGTGTGTGTAGCGACACGTGCGCCTTCAAACTCCTCCACAGCAGTGGGCAGAGAAGAGACTATATCAAATGTAGGTAATTACTACAATCCTGTCATCATTACCATACGGGGACAAAACATGCCCCAGTATTGTGACAAATGAACCAGCGTAAGTGACTCAATCAGACACACGTCTTCCACAATCACAGCCATTGTGTCTCGGTCTCACCCGAGCCCGTAAGGCGGTGAGTTCAAAGAGCCCCTGTAACGTGTTATTGCAGCGACCATCTTTCATCTGGGATATTGGCCCGTGTTGGATCATAGGCCTGTGATGAAAAGCGCTAACAGTGATAGCAGGCTAATTTGATGCTAATGAACCAATAACATCAATGGCTAATAATGGCTACTGACAACAGCAGTGTGGCTCCTCTCAGGCCACCCCCAAAGAGACACTCTCTCTCCACCCCACACACACCCCGGGCACACAAGGCCCGATGACTTCATTCGCCTGGTGGATGAAGACCTTGGTGTCTTGGGTTGATGAAACACAGAGTTACTCGGCTTTTCTTGAGTCCCTTGAGGAGGGTTGTCACCGAAGGCCTCGTGTGTCGTATTATTCGAGGACATAGTTATTGTATCTGCGAAGAAACACATTTGTATTTCTTCTTTACGTCTGTTTTTGGTTTGTTTGTTTCTTCGTTTGAGCTCTGAGGCTCAGACAATGTATATGCTGTAGACTTAATCACAACACGGGGTGGGGTAGCAGAGATAGAGGGTGAAAAAAAAAAACCTTCAATAAAGGCTATTGTATATTGTGTACGTGCTCGCTTTTATTGGTGCTCGCTTGAGGAGGAGTGGGCGGCAGAAGCCTGAGCGCGTTTGCGTTGGTGCGATAGGGCGCGGTGGCGTGTTCTGCCTTTGTTTTGACTGACGTGGGCGTCCGGGGGAGGCCCTGAAGGGGCTGAACTTTGTCAGGTCTCCACAATAAGGTAAAGGCGTAAACAAGCCTGATGACGGCTAATCACTTTAACTGGCTTCGACACGCGGCAGCCATGTCGACGTGGCCCTCTTAATCCACAGTCCTCGGTAACCTGCACGTAATCCCTTCAAGAGGAGGACCAGGAGAGGCTGGAATGGAATTACAGTAAGGATCATCTTCAGGGCCAATTATGTCGTGGAAGAGTCAGAGCGGCACATGGGTAGAGAATGCCACGTGTAATCCCGTGTTGTTGATCTGTTTTATTTATTAAACCTTCATTTGGGGAGCTACTCTGAGGGTCTCTTTTTTTAAGGTGAATGCTGCTTAGTGCGGGCGTGGAAAAAAGAAAGAAAAACGACAAACAACGGAAACAGAAGATGAGTTTTGTGAATCGCTATGGTTACAGGAACAGAACCAACAAAGAGCGCCCGGTTCAGACGTTGATGGGTTAATTCTCCAACATATTCACCGTTACCCCTAAAACGATGAAGATTAGAAGCATCGCGTTGTGTGGAACAACCATTTAATTACCACGTTTCCTCAGAGCGATCAGGCACTCAATAGTCCATTTCTGTAGTTATTCCTGGTGCCTAAGGCTATTTAGAAAAACATTATGACTGAGATAAAAAAAATACAAAAACACACACAAGCAGCATTTAAACAGATCTGAGAACCGTCTTATTTCCTTCCAAATGGAGGTGGGGTAGGAGGACAAAGAGCTCGCTCTCTAACAGATCCCCACGTTCGAACTTCGCCTTTCAAGCTGTTCTGTCCCCCCCACGCTCTCTGAACTGGGCAGAGGAAACCCCTTTTTCTCCCCCCCCCCCCCCCCCGATTCCAATGCGAATGAAACACATCATTATCAGGGTCCAACATGGGAGGAGAGGAGTGGCTGCAGGTGGAGACTGAATGGCGGGAGGCTGGGAGAGGAGTGAGACGTACAGTACGGCGGAGAGAGATGGGGAGGGCGGGTGGGGGGGGGGATAAAGGGGGGGGCCCGGTGAGTGTGGGAGGTGTGAGGGAGAGAAAGAGAGAGAAGGGGTGGGGGGGGGGACGGGGTCCTTGAAGCAGTGCCCTGTTTGTCAGGGACCAGCTGGACTGGAGTAGCCTGCTGATTCTGGCTGCCCTCCCCGTCCTCTCTCCTCCCACGGCCTCCCCTACCCTCCCCTCCATCCTTCTCTATCCGTCTACCCCCCCCCCCCGCCCCCCTCCAACAGTTAGTCCGTTGAACATCCATGCTGCTGGTCTCTCCTGGAGAGCCTGTCCCAGATTAGCAGGAGAACCCTGACCCTGGCTGGCCGCCTCAGGGGGGGTTAGAGCAGCCAGGCTATCTCGTCGCCCCCCGCGGACACACTGCTAACATGCCTGGCCCTGACCTCACTGTGGCACCAGCTGCTGTGTGACAACAGTCCCCTGGCCGCTGGCCCCAATCGAGCATGCCTGTCCACTCCACCGTCCAGCCCTGCTACCCTGGACACAGCAGGCCCCTGTGGCTTCGCCGTAGCATCGCCGGGGGGACGGGGGGGGGGGGGGGGACGGTCGACTCCAACGAGGGTTTGAAGGTCCCCGATTTGAAATGGTACCTGGGTGCATTTTATCACGAAAAAAAACAGCTGAGCGACTTAGTTCACACGTGCTCTGGCAGGATCCAGCCCCACTTTGGGCTTGTCCACCTCCTCCCCATTTAAAAGAGACCCATCCGTGGGTACGGCGCTGGTCTAGAAGTTTCCATCTAGGCCCCCTGTGTCAACATTGGCCTCTTAAGCACAACAACAAGGTGGTGCGAGGTGCCAGCAGGCTCTCTGTGAGATCTATCATACCTTCACTGAATCTAGCAAACTGCCTTGACAATAGAGCTAATGACTTGTTTTGTTTTCGCCGCGGTCTGAGACGAGAGAGTCCGGGGGGCTGGGCCGACGTCATCGTCCCCTGGGGCCTCCTCTCAGGTCGGGCTAGCGGGCCGGCGGGCCGCGCTGACATGCTTGTGTCATCAGAAAGGGCTTAGATTGATTGTGCCTTTCATTAGATGGCTGTCACGGGCAGACGTCCACAGATGGGTGGTATGTTATGTAAGGATACAGCGTTGGCATGGACCGAGCGCTGCTGTCCTGTTGCAGCTGGCGCTGTGCTGGATCTCTGTCTCCCCGACCAGGGACCTGGGCCCCTTAAGGTGCTGGGCCTCTTAAGGTGGAGAGAGAGAGAGAGAGAGAGAGAGAGAGAGAGAGAGAGAGAGAGAGAGAGAGAGAGAGAGAGAGAGAGAGAGAGAGGTGAAAGGATTCAGCACCGGTGAACTGAGAGCACCCTGCTTTGAAAGGGAGGAGAGAGAAAAAAGAGAGAACACAGAGAAGAAAACGGGGCCTTGGAATCAAAGCCAGTCACTTCAAGGGCCTGAACTTGGCTATTGAATTCCTTGGAAGTGGTTTTTATCCACACAGGGAGGAAAAAGAAGGCTGGTAAAAAAAATATATATATATATGAAAAAAAGAAAAGACAGAAGGATGGAGAGAGATTGTAAGAGGGGTGGCGAGAGATAAGAGAGAGAGAGAGAGAGAGAGAGTGAAAGAGAAATAAAAAGAAAGAGAGAGGTTTCTTGCAAAGGCACCAAACAGCGTCGCGCAAAACTGCCCCTTTTCTCCTTCTCAGGTGGGTGGAGCCTGCAGCCTCAACACTCAATTGACCTGTTTCCAAATAATCTCCAGAAGAAAATGAAGATTAAGTTCCCTGAACAAGAGCAGTTTTCACAGTCTAGCACACAGAGAGGGAGAGGGTAAAACATGAGAGGGCTGGCCGCATTGTGCCGGCCCACTTAAATCTTATTTCCAATTCACTAAATGTGTTATTTGACTTGGCGAGAGGGCTGGTATGTCTCATGCAGCAGCAGGGAGGAGGGCCCAGGCTGTGCCAAGTGCTCAGTGGGCCCTGTGAACAGGCCCCAACCTCGGCCTTAGCTGCTGACCTGACGCTAAGTGGGTGGTTCAACCAAGAGGAGGTGTAGGAGGACGAGAGAAAAAACACATGTACGGAATACCATTAACCTCAACTTGACGTTCGGTCTCTGATTTCTCATCTCTCTGCTCTCGACCCATCACTGAGGGATAAACAGGAAAGAGGCGTGAGAGAGCGAGAGAGAGAGAGAGAGAGAGAGAGAGAGACAGGGGGGGGGGGAGAGGCGTTTCAGACAGTGTGTGTAAGAAAGACACAGTTGGTGAAATTGTTTAGGGTTTACTCGAACTCCGTTTCTGTCTGTGCTGTGCTCTTAGCGCTGGCAAGCAGGGTTGTGTCAGCATAATGGTACTTGCAGGAATGGAAACTATTTCTGTGTTTGCTTTCTGGATGAGGGGAAATGAACACTATGAGAACAAACCCATAGTTCACTGTACTGTGAAATCAAAAGAATGCTAGAGTTATTAGGGAAGTGGAAAAATCAAATAAAGAAATTGGCCTACAACAGCAAACCTATTATTTTACTTCTTTTTAACAATAAATCAAGGCCTATAACTCAAAACTGTCAATTTCAAATGACACAAGATTAACTGAGCCAATGAATGGGACTTAGAACATAGAATGCAAATAACAAATTGCTAAATTGAACACTAAAGGGCAAACTATTTGAGACACCAGCCAATCATGTAAAAACATGATCTGTAACAGTCAGCTGTACCGTACATACTTTATGAACCAATTTACCAGAAGCCTACTATATGTCCTATATGAGGCAAAATACATAAACTACAGTGGTGACAGAGAAAAATATTTCGAAAGATACACACATGCACACATTCTTCCTTACACTACTTATCGTCAAAGCCAAACTCAATTTGACAACAGGAAAAATGAAGGGATGTTTCAGTAGATAAAATGTCACCCTCCTCCATGTGTGTGAGACAGCTCCAGACTCGGGGGAGGTTCTTCCCACGGCAGGCCCAAAGCAGGCCTCACTAGCTGGGGCACATGACGTCAAGATCTGCCCCAGACATCCAGCCCGAGAACCATCTCCAACTCCACACCACACTTCAGACTGCCTCCCATTATCTAAAACTCACAGGGATTTGGAAGATGACACATTTGTCCCCCATGGCCCGCTGTGGAAAATACTACAAAAAAGAGGAAAGAGAGAAATAGGAGAGGGAGAGAAGGAGGTCAGGAAGAGAGGATGAGGAATTGGGCCAAGGTCTAGGGAGGAGGAGCCCCCCCGTTCTGGAGAGATGGTGTGCCTGGCAGTGCCTGCGCACTGGGGAGGTGGGGGGGGGGGAGGCCGGGGGGGGTCATGGCCGGGGAAGCTCCGCCCTCTTGGCAGTGACTCCATCAGTGCAGTGGGAAGAGGGATTGTTTTACAAGGTACACATCCATCCATGGGGACCTGCCATTTCCTCTTTCCCAACATAGCACGAGTGCTTCTATTTTTCTTTGGTACACTTATCTTTGATCGCAATATGTATTGCTCAGCAATGTAAACAAACCCACAAATTGCACTACCCAAAAAAAACTCCCACCAAAAAAAACCTGACTTCCCGGTGATTAATTCACTGGGATGATGATAACGGTGGCTGCGATGCAGACAGCGAGGGGGGGCTTTTCACAGTGGAAGCGGGGATGTGAGTCATCGCCCATCAGGACAGAACCCCCCCCCCCCCCCCCCCCCCACCCCCCTTCCGCCTTCCCAACGGGAACTCTGGACTGTGCCAGAATGAAGGCCGTGTTCCATTTTCAATAAACAGGGGAATTCAAAGAATCATCCCATTCCTTGGAAAGCTATGCACCCCCCTCCGCCGTCAGCCATCTTCCTCTCACCCTATATGTCACACACACACACACACAAAGGCACATCCCTCATCCCCCAGTGACGCTTCAGACATGGGAAAGACAGACCACTCATGAGAACCGTACCAGCGCTGATCCGGCCGATAAGCTGACCAATTGGATTCATTTCTCAAAGAAAACGTTGTGTTCAGACGCCCTAAAGATCCCCATGTGTGATGGAAATCCTTCTGACAACTCCATCCCACCGAAGTCTCATTCAGCGCTGCGGTTCCTGGCCTGAACCATTCGCTGAAACCCAAACAGTGTTATTACAGGGCTTTAGTGGCCTATAAGAGGACATTAGTCAAAACAAATATGTAAATCTGGAAAGTACAGGAACCTCGCAGAGGTTAGAGTGACGCTGGGAGGGTACAAATATGTCTCGTCAGCTGACCTTAGTTGTCTGCAACTGACTTCAAAAACTTCGGTCACATGCGATTGAACAGGAACATCCTCTGTAAAATATCAGCGTGGAGACTGAAAATAAAATCCAGCTGGTGTGTTGGGGGTTGTGCACGCTGAAACATAAAGCCACTATCAGATCTGAATGCGTGCGCTGCAGTGATAATAGCTGAATATTCATTTCGGCGCGAGCGGAAGACAAACATTCCCATCCTTAATGACGTCTCTCGGGAGGAAGTTCATTCCACAAGGTTGTTACGCAACCAGGCCCCTGTCACATGGAGGGGTCAGGAAAGGGCTGCGCTTCTAACATTAGCACGAGCGCGTGACATCTACTGTGGCGACACAAGCTCTTGTGAAACTCGGAACTTGCACTCAGCATCCCAGGTAGACCGCAATGTCACAAGTAAACACCACTTCCTGTAGCTTGGATAAAAAGTAGGCCTGTCACTCTTCCTCGAATAATTACTGCAATTGAATGTGCGGCCTCCCTGTTTCTTGTTTCACTGTTTCTTGTTGTTTGAGTGTGTGTGTGTGTGTGTGGGGGGGGGGGGTAGCTGGTGAGGGTGTGTGTGTGCGTGTGAGCGTGTGTTCTGGTGTAAGTGTGCGCGTGTGTATTTGTGAAGACAGAAGATGTGCTCTCGTTACACCCTCCACGAG
The DNA here is from genome assembly GCF_021917145.1 of Hypomesus transpacificus. Lineage (NCBI taxonomy): Eukaryota > Metazoa > Chordata > Actinopteri > Osmeriformes > Osmeridae > Hypomesus > Hypomesus transpacificus. The sequence continues at coordinate 2,499,531 of NC_061083.1, forward strand.
GTGCTGTAACCCAGCTGATTGATGGACACCGTCAGGGGCTGTGTGTTGGAGTGGATGGGAGTCATTGCACAGGAGCACACACAGAGATGGAAGACAGGGTGACACTCTCCATTACAAAGCATTGGGAAAACCAACACGCACACACACACACACACACACACACACACGCCAGATCTACCTGCCAGCTGCTGCAAGACGGAGAGAACGATGGGGTTTGTTGGTTTTGTGAAGCCCACCGACAAGACCCCCCAGGAGACTGCAGGTCTTCCACAGCACAGGCCCAGCCTTCTTCACTCCGCCGCACAAGCAATCTGTTTTCTATATTACCCGCCTGTATCACTGTACTATGCACTATAGAACAGCAATTGAGCAGGAAATTAAGTTAGGGGATCGGTATTTGGCAGAGGAGAACAAGCTGGTGGTCTTTTCCGCATACAAGGATCATTAAATATCACAAGTTCCTTGATACGTTTCCGTTTCTGCTCTTGCTCTGCGCTCTTCCCTCCCCATCCCTCTCTTGCGCCGTGGTCTCGTTTCTCATTCCTCTTTGTGGATGGGAAACAAAACATCCTAATGGGTATTTGAACAGCTTGAAATGTGCGGGCCCGGGAACCACTTCCCTGTGACAGTGAGTGTTGGCAGTGGCTTGAAAACGTTCATTCGCAAAATATGGAACATCCCCCTCTCTCTCTCTCCCTCTCTTTGGCTTGTTTCGTCTCTCTCTCTCTCGCTCTCTTCCTCCCCAACTTCCTCAATATATTCCTTCCTGACCCCCATCCTACAGTGCTTTGCTCCCACAGAATTGTTTTGTTTTGCTTCTCTGTCTTCTGTGACCAAAAACCATGTGTCGCAAACCATCTTTATTGCATCCAACATGTATTTTGGTCCTCAACTCGGGTGCAAAAGCAAAGTAAGGTAGTGTAGCAGAGAGTCAACGGACAAAGCTACAGTAGCTACATCAAACATGTTCCAAGTGTGGTTTGGGAGTGTAACACATTCATGAAACTTTCGAGAAAACCACGTTTGTTTCTCTCAGTTTCGGAATGTCGGTCTGCACGGTGTAGCCTCACCAGCCACAGGATGTGACACGCTAACGCTCAGGTGTTTTCACCCTTCTAGGTCGTCCATGCTAGTGACGCTTGTTCATGAATTACCTTACTAGCGCTGATAAACTGAACATGGGTAATTAGAAGAGCTGGATATTGGAGGCTGTATATTGAATGTTCAATTATTGTACAGAACTGCCTCATCTTTACTGCAGAGAAACATCTTATTTTCCAGGACTGTAAAAGAAAATGAAAAAGTTGCCGCGTCTGCATATTTCTGTTCCAACACAAACTATTTTCTACCTCACCAAAAAAAGTTAATTTTTGTTACTTTTATTAAACTCCTTAATCATAAACCTCATTATCAAATTAATAATTAACTTCTATTTCAAATTAATTTGTGTGCTATCAAATTTGGACAGTGCCTAATTAGGAATTATAGGTACAGTCCGTCAAATGCCCCCAGATCTGAACAACATTAATGAAAAGTATTCATAGAATACATTTCAGAGTTCATTGATTCCATCATGTCTCTTCTGGCTTTTAGGAGCATCAGTGTTTTGTACTGGAGTACTCTGAGCGGTCTTGGAGAGAATTAGCTGTACATAACTATAGTAGAGACACCGGCGCTACATTTGTCATTTTCTGTATTGGCCATCAATGGAATTGCTATGCAGAATGTGCCAAGAGCTGATCAATGTCATTGGGTGACTGGTCAGCCCAACAACAGCTCATCAAGGTGCAGAATGTGGTTAGACTCTCAACAGCTGCTGATGGACAATCTCCATTTGGGTGTGCTCTGTAGGAACAAGGTATTCAACAAGCAGAGGCTTGTACGACACCCACACCCCACACACAAACACACACAAAGAGAGACCACTGCCACTATCTAAGGTGAATCAGTTTTGGTGTTGACAGCTAAATTAACCAGTGCAACTAGATAAGCCAGGGCAATTACCCCTGGTCTGAGTGGCTTACATCGGTTCAGTTGAGATGGATGGATGGACAGGAAGAATGGACAATGGATTACCCGGGGGTAGAGAAACAGAGATGGATGGGTAAATGACCGAGTAAAGTTGTGAATGAAAATAAGAACAAATGAAGTCAAAGCGATCGAAGGGGTGTCAAGTCATGTTTCTCCATGTCCCTAAAGCCACGTTTCCCGACGCCCCCTGGCTCTCTGCTACGCAACCCACACGCACAGTACAGTACCCATAGGCAAACACACACACACAAACACACACACACACACACAGTACTGGGAGGCCCCGCAAGGCTGGCGGCAGGCAGTGAGATAAGGAGCCAAACAGGGATAAATCCCCCCCTGAAGCAGGCTTGATGGACAGACAGGCCACCATTAACAATGCTGCGGGCTTGTGAGAGCAGGCGCTGATGGAAAGATACCCTGGCATTTGCCGTGTTCAGAAGTGGCCCTTAAAGATTTCACACTTCCAATTTCTTTGAATTATCTGCCATCTCCTGCCTGTCACTCAGTGTGACAATCTGAGATTCCGGCTCGCCGCGCCAAGGCCCAGGTTATTGACAAAGCAATCCAGGGTGAAACAGCGTGCCCTGATAAAACATTAGCCAAACAACTTCGCCCCGCTTTCTCGACCTGAAACCGAATCAACGCTCTCTCTCTCTCTTACCTTCCCTCTCTTTCTCTGTCTCTCTCTCCCAATTAATTTCACCTTCCATTCCAGGTTTTTTTGTCGCGTACTGCTAGTCTTCCCTTTCTTTTGAACTCTCCAGGACCCGTTCAATCACTTTCTTTCTCTCTCCCTCCTCAGATTTCGAGTTAGTTCAGAGGTGACGTGGAACATCGTGTCTCCGCGTCGAGCCTCGTTTCTACATAACCGACATGCACTCAGCTCTGACAAATCAATAGGAGATACCCTAGCATCATGCAGACTTAGCCCATCCAAGGCTAGTCCACAAATTGGGGCTCTGTGCTGTTCTGTGCTGTACCATAGGCAGGCCTGGCTGAATGAATGTCCGACCAAACGACTGATGAAAGCCCGGGCAGGCCTGGCACGGAGCAGGATGTTTATCAGATCGAGAGCCGTGATCCGCTCTGCTCTTCAGACAGGCCATGATAGAAACATCACAACATCCCCATTACTCTAGACGTGCACAGTGTAGTCGGGCGCCGGCGCAGCCCCGCGCGCAGCACACTCTATGAATTATTGAGAGCAGACAGATTAGGCTGAGAGGCTGGAAGTCTACAGGCTCGCTACAGATGCTGCCGAGCCGGGGAAGCGACATCAGACGGGCGCTTTCGGCGGGGGGGGGGGGGGGGGGGGGGGGGGTCGTGGAGCCCGCCTCAATTTGAGGATGTCTGAATCAGATTATACGAGGGTGGCTGCAGGGGGCACAGGGGTGTCGACACAAAAGGGGTTGGGTAGTGGGTGGGAGAGAGGGTCGGGGGGGGGGGGGGGTGAGGGTAAGCCCTGGGTGAAGGGCACGGTGTTGGGAGTTTGTCTGACATGTGGCCTGGCGGGTTGTCTGGTGGCTGTTTGGCTGGCTGGCTATTTGGCTGGCTGGATGGCTGGCTGTCTGGCAGGTCTGGCCCTGCCTCAGCTCTCCTCTCCCCGGAGTGACGGGCTGAGACATTAAGGCAGGCGTTTTAATTAACTGTGCCACTCTTCCACCTGCTGCCCTCAATATGCTCCGGCCTGGGCGAGCTGTCTCTCACACACTCCTCTCTCTTGCCGCCCACACCCCCCCCCACACACACGCACGCGAGCACACACCCACACACTCATATCTCACCTGTGCTCTCTTCTATGCCTCTCTCCTTCCCCTCCCCCTCCCCCTCCCCCTCCCCCTCCCCCTCCCCCCCCCCTCCCCCTCTCCGTATCTCCCTCTCCCTCTCCCTCTCCCTCTCCCTCTCCCTCTCCCTCTCCCTCTCCTCTCCCACTCCCACTCCCACTCCCTCCCTCTCTCTCTCTCTCTCTCTCTCTCTCTCTCCTTGTCCTCGTCATGTCCCTCTTGGTGATACTGTAGCCGGCCCCTCAATTATCCACTGCAGTCTCACCCTAATAACTGGGCTTCTTCCCAACAAGTAAAGGTGATTCCATCACTCTGGCCTGGCAGAATTAGACCCTTTTTCCTATTTTTTTTTCATGTTTAAGTGTAGAGATTTCATTTCTACACAAGTCCTGCTCTACTGACCTTCTGTCAGTGTGTCCGCCCCCGCCCCCCCCCCCCCCCCCCCCCCCCCCGCCTCACTTTCTCATCTCTCCGATCTGTCTGTTAATTCTATGCTGCCTGACACTCATCAGGCTATTCATTAAGGGCTGATTGGAGCTGGATATTTCTGCTCCCACATGACTAGCTATGCCAAGGATCAAACCCAGGACGGTAGCTAGTCAGAGAGGCACAGCAGGTGTGTGTGCGCCCGCACTTGTGTGTGTGTGTGTGTGTGTGTACGCGCATGTGCGCGGACACTGGAAAGTCTGAGCGAGTGTAGCAATGTCTGTTGCATGCATTGCCATTTTAAGGCCGTTTAAGAACCTCATTTTGTCTTCTGACTGCTATGGTTTAATCATTGAGATCATAAATGGAGAATTAATTCTAATGGAATGCCGCAACAAATGATCCACTTTTAGCACTCTACTTAAATTGTATTACACTTTTAATAGGGTTAATAATAGATAGCATTAGCAACGCGGGAGGACGACGCTACAAAGTGTTGTATTAAAAGGATTGATGTCTCCTGTGCTGAATTAGGCCCAGGTCTCCCAGATACGGCTAAAAGCTAACAAATGGCCTTCCCTCCCAGTCAGACTCCATGACGGGGCCACAGTCGCAGCCCTATCCACTGTCGAGGCTGCGACTGGGGCCCATACATCAGGCCGGCGGACGGGGGAGCATTCATCAGCCGCGTGAGAAGTGACTTTGAAGTTCCTCCACGGCGAGGTGAAGGAACGGCCGTGAACCTCAACCCCTGTGTTTGTGTAGCGGCGCCAGGGCTGGGAGATCTCTTAATGAATGATGGTGATGTATAGCTGGCCTGGCTAAAGGCGCGCGCACACACACGCGCGCGCACATGCCCACACAGGCAGGCGTGCAGCTGCGAGCTTGCCACACACACACACAGGCATGTCATCGTAAGCTCAAGCATCTGCATGTCCTGTGTGTAAATGCTAGCAGAAAAACAAGCTTCAAGGCCTTCTACTGTATAACTGTATAAAAACATGTTCTTGAACATTTCGTCCCCATTGTACACACAAACTGTACATACTGGATTTCCAGTATGTTCTGCAGCCTGGATACCCTTCACTACAGTCCGCCACACTTGGGACCGAATACTGAAGGTCAATGCCCAGATAAATAATGGACCTCAAGCTCCACTATGTTCACCACCTTGTGAGACTGTTGTTCACTGATGTACTTCCAAGGATAGACTGTTGAGCTGTCTACTACGCAGAGATAGCAGACAGCATCTTGGCCCTACCTGTTAGTAGTACACTGTGCCAGCATCCCCCTGCCATGGCCTTCACGGCGGATCCCGGTGACATCACTTCCTCCGGAGACAGGATGTTCCTCCTGAGATTCCCACAAGCCCGTCCACATCCCCACTGGAATAGGATCCCGTCAGCTGCCGAAAAAGAAGCATGTCAAATCCGTACACGTTTCATGCTGTGTCACAGGTTCCAGTGAGACACGATGTGACTGGAAAACGTGCGCGTTGCCGCAGCCAGTGAAGGCTTCCTTTTGAGATGGCCGCGGGGGGATTGGTCCCACCGTGTTCCGGACCTGAGGTGACCAAAAGCCCCCCCCCCTCACCCTCCTACAACCGCACACTCAGGGCTCTGCTCTCCCCCAGCATGTTTTCCTTGTTGTGCTGCATGTAACGGAGGGGGAGGGCGGTGTGTGTGTGGGGGGGGGGGGGGGGGGGGGGGGGTGACTCTGGAGATAAATTATGGATGCAACGCAAAAGCTGTAAAATGTGTTGTATCTTCTATTATCTCCATGTTAAAGGCCACAAAAGCTCTTCAGTGAAGTCAGCCATTAAGAAGTGACAGGTATTGCTATCAGGCTTCTTTATAGCCTATTACCTGCGATGACAGCAGCTGCTGCTCTACCACTGTACGGCCTATCACATTATTTGCAGCTAAAGTCAGCTACTGTGTCATTTTGCCTCATTTTCCTGACAGTGCTATCATAAATCCATTGGGCTGCAGGGGAAGGCTGTCGACCGCCTCGATTATCTTCATAGCCTGAATGAATTCTGAAATCTATGTAACAGGCAATGACTGTTATGGATCAGATGCCAGGGCCATTCTCTCTCTCCGTCTCTCTCTCTGTGTCTCTCACCCTTCCTCACTCATCTTCCTCTTTCTATTGGATGAGCTTGGGGGCACTAATACTTTTGTGAAATTGAGTAAAACAGGTGAACTTTGAGAGACGGTTGATATGCAATGCTGTGTGATTTGTGAAACGCAGACCCATAAATACTTATCAGGTTTCAGGGTCATGGGTGAGAGTAAGCAACTATTTTAATATTTACTTCAGAGAGTGAAGAAATCAGACAGATGCAAACAGGAAATGGTCAGAGGTCGACCGCATTTGTGCGAAAGTTTCATGATTCGAGGAAGCCTCGAGTGGCTCAAGGCTACTGCTGTGCAACTGTAAACACGCTTTTCACGAGTCTTTTTCAGTCTGAATTCTTGAATTCTGTAAAGTCTTTTGCAGTCTCTCGCGTCTGAATCGACTCAGATCGGGCTGATGTAAAGTTACTAATCACGTCTGATAGCCTTACCTGTCAGTGCTAGGTTATGGTTGGCCCCACAGGTGATATCTAACACGTTTTCCAGACCCTCGACCATGCGGGGCACAGGCGCGTTTTCAGGGAAGACACTGCCAATCTGTCCATAGTCATTCACCCTGTAGACAGAACATGAGAGAGAGACGAGGGTGTGAGCTATAATGAGTGATAATACCTATTCTCTGTACAATATTTTTTTTTACTTTGCAGTGTGGCAGGCTGGTATGTGGGTGGAAGCTGACGGGATACAGCGGGCATGGACCATATGCATTTCTGCTGCTATGCAAATATAAACCCAGTCTGAGAAATATAGCATAAGGCATGGTGCATCAGAAATGAAACCACCTAACTGGCTAATTAGAATCTGCAGTCTGACACACACACACACACACACACACAAGTGCTCGAAGGAAGACTCTCCGCAATTTGCATCTGCCACTTTTATTGCATCTGTTCCAAGTCCCCATTCAGTGTTTTGTCCCCCCTTTGTTGGGAAGTGTTGAGCCCAAACTATTTAAGCTCACCTCCTACCTACAGTGTGCTTTGTTCCCTCTCTCTCTTTGGACTTGTAATGAGGCAACTGCCACAAAAACCGCAGGGAAATTAATGAGTCATTACGAACGGGACAGAGAACCGTTCTAACCCCCCACACCTCCCTCCTCAGGAGTAATCCTCACACTCTCTCCCTCTCTGTCTCTCTCCCCCCCCCCCCCCCCCCCCCGGCCCCCCCTTGGCCCATGCAGAAAGACCCCAACACCTCCCTATCAATTAGAGCCTTTTACAAGGCTCCCAGCTCACTGGGACTGAGAAAGAGGGCCTTCACAACTCACAAGAGTGTATGCTGCAAAGAATAGGGCTGGGGGGGGGGGGGCTGAATGAGGAGACTAAAGGTGCTTCTTTCACACCCTCAGCCTCACCCATTATGCCAGCCACTAAGCCCCCCAGGAGAAACGTGCGGCCCTCTGAAAGACACGGGAGACAAAAAAAAAAAAATGTATGCCGGCGATCGTTACTTTGGTGACACCCCCGTATTCTCGCTTCCCACCCCCCCACCTCCCCCCCCCCCCCACACACCACACACTCCCTTTAAAGTTTAGTGTCAAATTATATCCTCACAAGTCCTTGATAGAGTACAAAAATAGGCCGGGGTAAAACTTGACAGTTACTGAACTGAAGAAAGTACGTTTGACTTAAATATAATTTGTGCTAAATATACACTTTAGACATAACACATTATAATTGTAGTACTTCACTGTAAGTGTGTACTGCAATGTAGAACAACAAATGTTCAACTCCTGTGTGCCATCGAATGGCTTGTGGCCATTTAGGTTTTTTTCCGAGATGTTTTCACAAAATGAAGCAAACAGCAGACAAACAAAATTCATGCGTTTATTGATTTTCTTTAGAATTTCATATCTCTTCAACAGGGTTGTAGTCTTTCCCCAGGCAGTACCTACATCACATGCCTGGTGGTCTTTGTTCAAAGCATATACCGTTTTACATTGCCAGCATTTCAGAGTACTCTTTCTTTTTTCCTTCCTTTATTTTTCCCTTATAGGAAACATATCTCGGTCTCATTCAAGCATGCCCTGTTCATTGGCTTTTGAAGCAGCAGTACGTTTCAAACCCAATCCCTCAGCAGTAGGGGTTTTGAAGAGGTTGAAAATGGCAAATCCTGCTGAAAGTGTCATTTCAACTCAGAGACATCAATTTGGCGTGTGAACCAGAGCCCTAGAGAGGCCCGGAAAGGCCCGGAGCTCCTTGACAAGAGCAGAGGGCCTATAGATCATCCCCAAACTCACCTGGATGAGACAGACGCCTCCCAATGAGGGTGTCAGATAGGCACAGCGCAGGGAGGGGGTGGGGGGGGGGGGGGGGGGGGGCTGGATGAGAAAAAGGGAGATGGAGAGAGAGAGGGGGGGGAAGAGAAAGGGGTAGAGGGAGAGGGAGACTAAGGGGGGGAAAAGACAGAGCCGGTGAGCGAACCAGAAAAGTGGGGAAATGATCGACAGACAGGAATAGTCTAAGGACAGTGAGACGGCACACCCCAATCGCATTACATTACACATCTGGACAGAGCGCCAGAAGTCAGAGCAAGCCTGTCTCGATGCTGATTGTATTACGAACCCATTTTTTAACAACGAGCCGCAATCAGCAAAAATGAACAGGAGAAGACGGCCTACCATCTGGGGGGGGGGGGGGGGGGATGGCAGCCCTAACAGGCATTGTTGATGGGGGAATACTAAAACACTGACACAAACAAATAAAAGATCTGAATTATTGACCTGGAATTTTCTTGCTGAACATGTTGACAACTGTAAAGCAGTCAATACTGGCTGTGATATTAACTCTAATGAAGGGTCATGGTTAGAGACAGACAGAATGGCTGACCATAAGAGTGTCACTCACTCACTGGAATGGTTTGACTCCTAAACAGACTCAAACGCAGATGTTTCCTTTTATTTCGGTCATCATTTGGTCAAGAAACATTACAGTTTGGATTTCATTGGTTCAGAATGGAAACTAAACTTTCAAACTGATTTAATAGCTCATTTCCATAACAAACAAGCATGTCATTAATAGAGAGATTGATGTTCCTGTTTATGACCACATAACTAAGAAATGTAACTTCAGTTCAATGTGAAAGTATATATGTTTCCCAAATGAGAAATCGCAAGCTTGTACAATGCAACTTGCAAAGTAGCTTACTTTACAAAGTTCTTCAATGACAAGAGGAATATGGAGAACCAAGTTCTGAGTAGGTCATCCTCTTTGCCCCACACTAATGATTTTGTCAATACACATCATCTATGAGACTTAAGTTGCTATGGAGACCAAACACCCCTCAGACAGTCTAAGCACTTCCTGCCGATAACAAATCTAACTCCAACATAGACTAAAAGCCATGGGGCCAGTCGTGAAACTAAGATTCAACGTGGTAAAATACAATGTGCCATAAAATATTAATGTGTGTGGTAAAATTCTGCTGGTGGTAATATTTTAGATTGCTGCTGTCTATAAAAGAGGCATATCTGTATTTATTTACAAGCTTGTATGGTGGATGGGGAGGGTTTGTTTGAAGTCCTGTTTATGAATATCGACTCTGGCTCCTAGGTAAGTGCCAATAAATCTACAAGGGATCTTTGTGAAGTTCCCCTGGAGGACATAACTTCGGGTCTAACGGCCTCATTCCTTAAGTTGACTTTTAAACATTGAGACAAACCTCCAACTGACTCCACTTCGAACAGCTGCTAAATTACAGGAGCCTCTTCGGAGAGTGACGGGTTAACCAATCAAACTTGACAAATGATTGCAATACACTTATCTAGAACAGAAAATAAGCTAGGTTCGGCCCTCGAACCAAAGTTCATCTTTGGGTCTTGAAAAGCAGTAGACATACCTGAGGACTACATGTCAAGACGTCCGCTTGTTTCCCCTACAGGCCAGGAACTCTCCACCGAAGGGGTCAAACTGGGATCGTTCGAACGCGGCTCTACCACACACCCACACGCATTGCTTTTTACAAATATACCGCTCTCGCGAACCACGTTTAACCCTAACCCTCCATCTTTCCACAAGTGCACCTACCCCTAGCTATGTTTACCCACCTTCGTCGGGGGCCACATACTTTACTGGAAGAGCGTACACCGTCTGAAGTGAGAGCCGTGACCTGTTGTTTAATGAGCAGAGTACGGGTTACAGTGTGATCATCAGACCCCCCCCCCTCCTCCTAACACCACCTCAGGCTAGGCCAGCTGAGATCCATGCTCTCTAACTCCAAAGAGATGCACCTCACTAAGTGACTCACGCCTGCCTCTCATTCGCTAGCTTTACCGTGTTTATTTCGGTGAGGGGGCCAGGGTTCAGATCACGGGCGGTGATCGTATTAGTAATGTTGGCCCCCGACTGGATGACCCAAAGATGATGGACGCCTCAGCGCATATCCTAGGGCTGGAATGATCACATGGGAGCTGGGATTAAGTGTGCTGATTTCTTTCTTGTGAGAGTTTAAAAGGGGCAAATCAAAGTGTTTTTGCTCTGAACTCTGCTCTGAATTCACTGGCAATGCTGTCAAGCTTTGGCCGCAAAACATTGTCTGGTGTTCACCTCTTGTTATTATAGTGATGCATGCAGCTCAAACTGATGTCATGTCGGACTCATATACGTTAAATGGCTGGAAAGCTTTATTGATCGGGTCTTGATTTTCCAACATTTACCCTCCTGAGATGCATTGTGGGAAATGAACAAACTCCCTTCCACCATTTGTCTTTTCCACTTTTTTTTTCCTCCCTATTTATTTCTGTCTTATTGCTTGTTCGCTGACATCACACCTTGGTCCAGTAAGAGGTGTTAAACAAGTACTTTGGGAGATGTCATAGCATGGTGAAGGGGGGTCACTACGATACGAAAGAAAACAAAGGGGGGAGTGAGGGCATGTTTAGTCAATACTACACGGACCTAGCACACTGTACATTCAATCCATTTTGTTTTGACTTCCACAGAATTGTAGGTTTCAATCAATACGATCTCAAGCTTCTTATAATGATGATAAAATGGTCAGAAGGGTTTCCATTACAACTCAGAACGGACCACGGTCGATTGACCAGAGGCATGTTTCTTGAAATCCCAGAGGGTCAAAACAGTAGGATTCTCAAAAAGTTTGATACAGAGATATGGAGTTTTTACAGCTCCCTGTGAATTGACACCACCTCTTGATGTGGAATTCCTAATGTGTGGACCTTGATTGTTCCCCTTAAAGCTTATGTGTGTTTTCAGCCATATTATTTGCAAAGTACTTCTGAAGTGTAGGGGTCAAAAGTCATGATTACATGTTTTCATTGGAGTGACAGGAAGCTATGGTATGCTTATTGAATATAATAGAAACATGTAAAAAAATATGGTTAGATCTAAACAGAGTATAATATTGCAATTAAATTCACACAGTTAAATACTGAAAATGCACAAAACAAAATACAAAATGTACAATAATTAAATTATCAGCCATTGTAGTCTGTAGAGGGAAGCAATGAATGAACATTGCTGCACAATGCATTGTTCTGCTAGCTAAAACGTTAGTTCAGCTGTCTGAGACAGGAAGTGGATCTTTTATTCCTCATCACTCCCCGTGTTGCTGCTGGGGTCATTTATGTCTCTCAGAATATCGACTCACTTCCTGGTTGAGGCTCTCATCTGTGTGGAGCCCACGACCATTTCAACTAACTATTTACGGTAACAATCTAGCTGTTGTCTTTCAGGGAAACTGAGCTGTGATTTTTCCTTTTTGAGTCTTTTAGCTGTAAGGCAGAGAGTGATAAGACGGAACCAAGATGTCCTTCATAACGGGGGAACATGCCAAGTCTGACATAATCCAATCTGGTCCATTTTCATCAGCTTTTGTCTTGTGTTTTTTGCTTCTCCTTTGGACTTTCCTTTCGTTACGGCGAAGACTAGAAAACCTGAAATGACACAATTCGGTCGCACATGTATGGCAAAAAGGCTTCGATCCAAACAGCTTTTCTGCTGAAAAATCCTTGAAGACCCACACACATTTAAATCTGGCCCTCGGGGCAACAGACTCTACACCACTGAGATAAAACCAAAAAAAAAGAAGAAGAAGAAGAAAAATCAAGCCAAAAGAAAAATATATATACTTTGAGGGGGGCTTACCATGGCAACACAAATGCATGTCAAACTTCTGGAAGGAAAGTGCTGAGACTGGGGCGTAAATATGGCCCTGTTTGCCCCTAAGAAGCCTGGTAAATACACCCCACATCCCAGTGCCCTGCCTCACACATGTGTACAGTGGGAGGAGAGACAATAGTGATAATAACAGGCAAGGCGTCAGGGTGCTGAAAAGACGGTTAAACGGTCATTTGTGACTGGAATATGCACAACAGACCCAATAACAGCTGAGCCATACAAAACAAAAAGACAAATTAAAGCTTCACAAAAAAGCATGGGGCCTCCCCCGAAATAAACCTGTTAGGGGAGCTTAACAGGAACCACCATTCGCCCCTGCCCACCACTGCTCTCTCTGAGGCGAGACCGAAACCCTCTCTCTGCGGGTACCCTAATCAAGTCCTGGCCTGATCGTGATGGCGTCTCCAGATGTTTCCAGATGAAGGGATGTAGGGAGGTGCAGATGCAGGAGAGCAACGCAGATCAGCTAACAAGGGTTAGTCCACGGATCCACAGCCACGGCATCTCTACGCTACTCCGTAGGAACTTCTCCCAGACAAACATGCGTGTGTTAGCGAGGGGAGGGCGGGGGGGGGTGGGGGGCAGAGAAAGTGAAGGCGAGCAATGCAGGATTGCGGCGGCGGCGGCGGCCCATAAAAAGTTACGCGCGGAATCTTCCTGAGACTCTCCATCCGTGCCTAATTGCACAAATACTCTTTGGCAAATCTCGCGCAAGCTCCTTTGCTTCGAAATTAAAGGGAGGGAAAAATCCGCCGCCCAGCGGCTCCAGAAGCCATGCTGTGCCACCTTCATGCCGAGCCGTCGAAACACCATGAAGATATTTCCAGTTTACAATAACATCTGACAACTTACAACACAAACTCGGAAAAAGGATATGAATAAGAAAAAACGAAGAGTGGGATGCTCAAAAATATATTACAAAAAAAAAACCCTCCTGCTATAGACTAGCCTATTTCTTTTCTTTTCAGAGCCTGTGCGTCGCATATTATGGGGAGCTTCCTGTGCAAACACAATCACCACGGCGGAGGAATGATGAAAAGCTGTTCCACTTATTATGGGAGAAAATAACAAGCTCTCACGAAGGGATTGATTGTTTTCAAAACGTAGATCTTTGTTAGAGGAGTGTAAAGTACAGCTAAGTCTCCATTATGGGAAGCCGCCACTGCATTGCTTTTGATTTTCTGTCAACATCCTTCTTACAAAAAAAACCAGCCACCGTATTTACCAAACGCATTGAGGCCAAGGAATGGATTGAATATAGCGTTCCTGCTCTGCCATCTAGATTGTGTCAACCGGTTGGAGCTATCTCAGGTCTTTCATTCGGCGTGTCTGACATCAACAGTGTTTAAAGATGTTGCTGGGATCTAGTGAACAGTTGACTGCACAGAAAGGGTGTAGTTATGGCAACACAACACAACACAGATTTAGTGTGAATGCTTGAAACGAGACAGTTGTTCAGTAGTTGTTGGTGTGTGTGTGCACAGGCACTCACACAAACACACTTTGTACGTATTGAATCAAGTCAACACATCATCTCAGACATGCACTCCATATTTGTTTGCGACTTCGTATGGATATGGTTCAGTCTTCCCTGGTTCAAACAAACAACGCCGAAAACAAGCCCAGAGTTTCAATGCTCATTTTGTTGCTCGGGAGCTTTAGTCAGCTTTACTGGTTTGAATACAATTACAGGTCACCTACGACTTGTTGATCCTGCTTTGCGTCGAGGTCACATTACTGCTTGGTGATATGTTTGATTTTGTTCTCTCTCCCCACATTGCAATCGACTTCACACGAAATATAGGAGGGCTGAGAGAGGGTACTATTCTGCTGGGCTGAGATGACTACTAAACTATTGTGTGTGTACAGTGTGTGTGGGTGGGGTGGGGGCTGGGGGTAGAGCCCAAGTATGTGTGCCCCCCCAACACACACACACACATACATACACATACACACACACACACACACACAGCCTCTAGCATGATAATAACATACCATCTTAGCTCCCTCTCACCATAACTCAGTAAAGGTCTACGCCCCGCTCCGGCGCCTGAGAGCCATGGCCCCTCCGTCCCCTCTAAGTACCCCAATAAATTCAAATGTAATGCTCTTAAATGAGATCACTTACATGTGTCATTTTTCTTCCGTTATATTTATCATCTGACACTTTGGCCTTCATTAGCAAATGGCACTCAAGCCAGGGAATGTGTGATTCCTCATCCCTGATGTGGACAGCAGGCCGTGGGGGGGTGGAGAGAAAGTGAGAGAGAGAGAGAGAGAGAGTTACAGAGAGAGAGAGTTACAGAGAGAGAGAGAGATACAGAGAGAGAGAGAGATACAGAGAGAGATACAGAGAGAGAGAGATACAGAGAGAGATACAGAGAGAGAGTGGGCTGGGGAGAGCAAAGGAGAGGGATGGAGAGGAAAGGGGAGACAGAAAGAGAGGCAAAGGGAGAAAAAAACGGAGGGGGGAACAGAGATAGAAGAGGGAGAGAGGCCTAACTTGGTGACGTCAACACCATCCAGTCATTAATGGGAGAGTTTCATTAGGTCAACTGGATGACCCATTGAACAGATAAGTAAGGAATGCGCACACAGCATGCCCCACACACACACACACACTAGCTAATTCTTCATTTTTCTTGTTCGAGACCATCACAGCAGAGGAAGGCATTCTGGAAAACAGAAAATATGTTATCCTAGCCTACACCAACACTAACCTTGCCTAACAAGCACACACCAACACACACCCATCCCACACCAAGAAATCACAGAGGCCACCCACTGTCCAATAAGCAGCAGCCAAACAAGCCTGGTCATTTACATTCCAGATTTTAATTGGCCGTCTTCTGTGGCATTGTGCGAGGCTGTGGGGAGCCTTAGCGTTGAGCTACTCCTGTAATAACACGCCATGTTCATCACTTGAGGTTAAGTTTACCTATTGTTACATTTATACTGAACTCTTCCTCCAACCTAGCTCTCATTCCTCATCTGTATTGGCACAGAAAAGCTTTTTTCTTTGCTATTAATTATTAATTATCACGACAATGGAAAAGTTACACACAGGGAGGCAACCACCTTTTTAATTTTCTTTATTAAACATTTTAAAACAGCTTTATTATAATAATGTATTTTGATTAACGATGTTTACTGCAGTGCCAGTAGTGTAAATTGCTTACCCATAAATTAAACCAATAAAACTAGTTGATGAATTACAGGCCAAATGTAAAACATTACAGTATAATTTTTGCTCAGCAATTCCTCTTTCCAGAAAATATACATATTGATTGAATAATTAACATAACCATAAATTCATTTAGAACCTGGAAAAGTAATAAGTATATTTAATGTATTTCCCAAAATGTATCATATTTGTACTAAACATTTAAAATAAATAAGCTACTTGTTGTGTCCCCCATACTTATGATAATGTGGTTCTGTTCCTGTTCTGCTTCAATAACGCAATGCATTTTACACACATATGCTTTTTTCATAAAAATACAGGCTGATACCCACAACCACGACAAAACATGTTCATTTGGATATGGATTTATACTATCAAGCCGGATTTAAATAGGCAAAATTCAACTAGGGATATCAATCAAGTCTACAGTGAAAAAAGTTACGTAAATTCTAAAAACTGAAGTGAAATAGGTTTTACTTCAACAATGTTTTTTACTATATGTGAAGATTGGTATTTCTTTTATTGAAATATTTAGAGTAGCAACATTGCAAATACTGCAAAATAATATATGTAGGGAAGTATACGATGCTACATGTGATGGGACACAGAATTGCATGTATATATTTTATATACAGTACCAAAAATCCAGAATGGATATCAGAGAGGGCTATATACATTAATTTTCCAAATGAGAGATGAATCAAATACTAAATGCAATGTAAAAAAAAAAAGCATGCAGCGACATTAAATATGTTTTAAAATTAGTTAAGAATGATAGGATATGTACAAGTAAGAGAAAATACATCTCATCATTTTGTATTGCAACAGGAAAAGCAACTTCAAGGTCTGATGAGAATCTGAATTTCATATTTACTCCAAGTTACTGATAGAAGTAAAAGAGTACATTACAAAATAATCATAATAATATATTGGTAAGAGCAACACCCGAAGCCATACAAAATAGCTATGAGACATAACCCCAAAATACAAATGTACTGTATCCAGAGAAACTCTGATAAATACTTGTTCCTCCTGATTTCACATAAAGCTTTTCGCCGGACTAAGCATCTAACACAGCAAAAGGCTGTTTACCCCCAAGGTAAATGTTCTATCTAGATCCAAAAATGGGAAAATATAAAAAGAATCGGAGGGCAAGTCTAACATTTTAACATCTCTGTGTTTCATCTAAATCACTGACAACAAAATAGCCTCTAGCATGATTCCTCCCTCCCCCCCCCCCCCTCCTCCTCCTCTCACAAACTTAACTATGACATCTGGCAGGGGTTCTGAACGCCATGACAACAGACACTGCGGGCAGCATACAGCTGTAGTGTCAGAAGAGAGAGAGGGAGAGGGAGAGAGGGAGATGAGGGAGAGAGAGAGAGAGAGAGAGAGAGAGAGAGAGAGAGAGGGAGAGAGAGATGAGAGAGAGAGATGAGAGAGAGAGAGAGAGAGAGAGAGAGAGAGAGAGAGAGAGAGAGAGAGAGAGAGATGTGAGCGAGAGCGAGAGAGAGAGGGATGACCCAGCTTGTTACTCGGGGAATAAATGTCAGAGAGACGCAATTACCCATAATTAAACAACTCCCAATTACAACGTGGTTATGCAGAGCCGAGCGAATTGTGAAGCAGTGTCTCTCTCAATGTTGCTATTGCAATCCCTTTGTAGTCAATTTGAGATCCATTGTACAATGTCGACTACAGTTACTGTCATACTGCATTCACGTATGCTAGTTTCTAGTACTGTATCCTTACCAGCAGAACTCTGTCATGAGACACATACAGTACAGTGAGCATTATGTGCAAAGCTAATGACAAGGACTGTGCAGGTTTCACAATTTGACATTTTATGTATTATTCAGTTAAGCATAACTGATATAGAGGAAGGGGCACATGAGACAATCACTGTGCCCCGAGCTCCTGTCATGGTGGGTAGGGGAAACATGGTTTAAGGGGGGTTGCAGTGAACATTGTCATGTACGTTTACGTACAGTACATCGCAGCCCTTATATGCTTAACAATGCTTAAGTTTGCATTGAGGGTTTTTTATGCCCTGTAAGGATGGTTGAAAGTATTGTAATCTTGAACACAGTATGAATATGGGGGGGGATTTGATGAATCTTGTTTCATGTGACACAACGAGAGATAGTCTGACCCGTGCTATTCTTTCCGAGACCAGTCTTTTCCAGAAGAACGACAGCTGAAGAAAAAAGTGACAGGTACTACTCTGGACGCTGCCACTCAATTACGGACTCAAACACAAAAGACACGTAATCGTTGATCAATTACAGCCATCATTCCAGATGTTCCTTTTTTTGGGGGGGGGGGGTTGTCGGTCGGAGCCATCCTTCATTCAAATATATCAGAGTCCGATTCTGTTCTTGTTAAGAGAAAAGATGGATTGACACAGCAAAGAAAAAGCAACAAAAAAAAGGCAATTCTCCTTAGATGTCACAGACAGCTTTAGTACGGTAATTACTGTCACACACGCACAATAGCTCCATACTTACAGCACTGGAGCTACCGTCACCGCGGTTCTCAGTGCTCCAACTGGAGCGTAACCACATAACTTTATCACTGAGAGGGAGAGCACGCAAGTTTGATTGTCTAAATGTGAATCTGGGTATGTGAAGGGGAAAAAGATAGGTGGTGCTCTGGAGGAAAACAGGGGCATGGATTGTCCAGCAGCGCCCTCTTGTGGAGGAGTAGGGAAGTCTACGCCGTGGAGGTCTGGATGGATGCAGCCACTCCACTCCTTTGCATCCCTATTGTGACACTCCTCCTCGGGATAGCTCTCGCCCCTCGGGCTGCCTCCTGTTAGGGGAGCCCGGCCCCCTTCCCCTTCGCACCTTCCCCGCGGTCCATCTGTGTTTGTTGCCCGGGCCCCCAACGCGATCCCACTGACCCCTTAGTCAAATATTTAGACGGTCGATTTTCAGCCCCCTTTAAGGAACTGCATCGCCAACCGCCTCACCGTAAACAAATCGATGGGATGAGTTCAAATGCCATTGGAAATGTTCAAACATAAACAAGTTCGGCGGAAGGCTACGGGGAGGAAACGTTGGCGGAGGTGGATGGTGTGTGTGTGTGTGTTTGTGTGTGTGTGGGGGGGGGGGGGGGGTGAATCCGATGCAAATGTATGCACAGCCATCGAGCAGTTATGCATATGCATACGGTTAGAGTGGGATTACACGGTGGGAAGGAGGAAGACGCACGGAGGGTTTATAAAGAGGGCGAACGTCGGGAGCACAATGAGTGCAGCCCGAGCAGCCATGTTTACTAACGTAGAGGGCGTTGTAACGAAGTCCTGGGGAGAGGAGAGGAGACGCGGTGGCATAAATGGGGTTCAGCGTTCGTGATAAACAGACTGACCTCTAGTCAGGGCCTGGGGGTGGGGAGAGGGGGGGTGCAGCCAGAAAGACGAGGGCGGGGGGGGGGGCGGGGGGGGGTGTATTTAGAACAGCATACCTTTACTCTTCCCTTCAGGGAGAGACACTGCGCAAAATAGCAGGAGCAAACCAGGGCATTAATATCCTCACACTAACCCCCTGACAATAAGCCATTATGTATGAACGCCTCTGTACATTACACACCTTGAACTAGAAACAAACGCTACCCATTCCCCCCCCCCCCCCCTCAGCACTTGAACCGCCGCCAACAAAATGCACCGAGCCTCGTCCTTGTCTCCCTGTTTCTTTCCCCTTTTATTATTTCATGGACCAAAAAAGAAAGAAAGATGAGAGACGACGCATCCGCCTCCGAAACACCTTTTTCTCTGTTTCCACCATAATCAGTTACCTCGTGACACCTACCTCCGCCACAAATGACTGTTTGGCTTTATACGCCGCTGTGTTATTCTGTATCTCTCCCTTCCAGCCATGGATATCGGCTATAATTACAATTCACACTGATCCCAGACTGAAACCATGCCTTTAAAAAAAGAGAAAACCACAGCATCACCGAAGTGTGTGTGTGTGTGGGTACTACGGGCCGGTGAGGGGAACGCCGTCTGGCGTGGTATTATGATGTTTCTAAATGGGGAGCGTGGCTCATGACCAAGGTCCCTGTCCAGATATCGATTGCTCCCGTGGTCACAACACTCACAGTAGTGGAGAGCCATTGAACTTTAAAGCAAATAGTCCTTCTTCTCTGTTCAGCGTCCCCGCGGCAGATCAATACATCACGGCCCTGCTTGCCCTGGCCTGATAACACCTCTATCTGGACTAATGGCTTTTCCTGCTAGTTACTGGTGAGGGACGATGCCTGAGCTGTCCTCTGAGGTGAGGCTTCTGTTTAACACGGGCGTGCAGCAACACACTTAACATGAGACAGGCCTGACGTAGACTGTTGCATTTCGGTTCACACATTCTGCTTCCCCTATTTTCACCAATATCCTCCATTTTCGAAATATATACCATGACTAGATGTATTCTTTTCCTTTAACAGGGGTGTGCGGATGGGTGAACCGACATCCATGTGGAAATTCAGCAGTGCGAGATGGAACGTGCCAGCCAACGCTCGAACTCCGAGCCACATGACTGAATTAGCGGAAATGAAAATGGCGGGCGGGCTTTCAGCTACCGCCCAGTCCATTGTCCTCCACCACTATACCTCAGCCACATCCCTGTGTTAATGTGATGGAGGTGGGCTGATCTCCATTAGCCCTGTATTAGACACGTTGACCCTAATGTTCCCCACCCCATTACTCTGCTGCTCCCTCCCTCTCTCTCTGACGGAGGGGAGAGGAGAAGAGGGTGCCGGAGGGGTTCAGCATGGCTGACCGAAGAGCTCATGTGTGAACGAGGGGACCGCCCCTTGCCCATTCTGCAACACGCCGGGACCCCTAGAGGGGCACGCCCCGCATTCACCTCGGCCCTGTCCTACATAGACTCGGACCCCGACCCCCCGCAACCCAGGACACGAGGTTCCCACCCGACATCACAACCACAAGTCATCAGACTCTCCCTGGTGGAGATCTCCCGTTGCGTGTCCAAAGGCCTTCGCATGCTAAAAGCATCGTCAATGCACTCGCATTTGTAAAAAGCAAGGTTAAAAGAGGACAACATTTTTTGCAAGGGCATGGCATGGCTTGCTTTTCCTTAAGCCTCCGAGCAAAGTTGCCACACACAGTAAACTCTCTCACTTCCTGCTTTGCCCTGACACAAGGTCTGGGCATTACCCAATCAAAGTTCAGCACAGGGATATATTTGGTATTACAAGCTGGTTAAGAAAGGTCAGCAAGAGCTCTGGCCAAGGCTTCTCTGCCTCCCCTGCTGTATCCCTTTAAGGGTATTACTGCAAAACAGGCAACGGGGGAAAATAGCAAGGTTCAAAGTGATTTGCAGAAAGGAGAGCAGTTTTTTCCTGCTGAAATCATCTGATCCCCCATACCCGAATTGGCTTCAGCTGTAAGACAGATCACAGCCCTGGAACACGGGAGAGCGGGGAGGAAAGAGAGGGAAAGAGGGAGAAAGGTGAGGTGGAGAGGGACAGAGAGAGAGAGAGAGAGAGAGAGAGAGAGAGAGAGAGAGAGAGAGAGAGGATGGAAGACAGAGGGAAGGAAAACGAGAAACTCTAGGGAAGACACGCGGAAAACAAAAAGGCTTCAAAAATGGCTGACGTCGGAAGTGAGAGAGAGCGCTCGGCAGAACGAGAGGAAAGCGAAAACGGAGGCCAAAGCACGGGGAGTGTGACGAGAGCTTCCAAACACGGCGCTAAGTCCCAGAGTTCCTGGCTCCTGGACCCAGCTCCTACTGTGGTGGGCAGGGCTCTGAAGTGTCGACTGCTGACCACAGAGATCTCCCCCCCCCCCCCCCCCCTGCCAGCACACTCAGGCAGCCCCACAGTGACAAAGTTCTCCTTACAGGCTTAGTGAGGTGTGACCGGGAAACAGCTAACGCAGACGCAACCGAACACGCCGTCTCTCCTTTCTCTCCTTCTGTCTCCCTCTCAAACACACACACACACACAGGCCATGCCTACACACAAGCCTGTAACGTATCTTCCCCACGGCCTGACGGTAAAGGGGGCCTGATGGAGCGACGGGCCCAACGCAGGCAAATGAGGAGCGTATTTTAAATTCAACGGAAGAGCGCCAGGTTCAGCCTTCCCGTTCCTTAACGGCTCCTTAACGGCTCTTCTCCGGTATTAATGTGATGGAGGTGGGCTGGGCCCGGCTGATCTCCATTAGCCCTGTATTAGGGACACGTTGACCCTAATGTTCCCCACCCCATTACTCTGCTGCTCCCTCTCTCTCTCTCTGACGGAGGGGAGAGGAGAGGAGGGTGCCGGAGAGGTTCAGCATGGCTGACCGAAGAGCTCATGTGTGAACGAGGGGACCGCCCCTCGCCCATTCTGCAACACGCCGGGACCCCTTAGAGGGGCACGCCCCGCATTCACCTCGGCCCTGTCCTACAAACACCTCCGACAAAGCGCCGTGGACGCGAGGCACTCTCCTAACGACCCTCTTCCTACACATCACGCGAGAGCGTCAACCTTAGCGTAACGAGCGTCAAAGACAGCATTGAAGCCTCCACTGTAACCACCCCAATAGGAGAGGGCCAGTGGGCAGGCTCTTAATATTCATGTATTCACATCATTCATACGGCAGCCTTTCAAAGGATAACTGTGTACATAACCACTTCAACATGTGCTTTTAGCACTAGATTCAGTTACCGGTGTCTTTTTCTCTGTTTTGTTAGTAATTCCCCAAGTTATTAGCTCCAATTGCGCTAATTGCTTGGAGGAGTGGCCACAGGGCCCGGTAACAGCTTGCCTTTGACAGCGCTGAACTTGGCGGGTCTGCGGAGAGTCAAAAGGCAGTGGCACTGTCCTATGGCTGAACCCCTCGGGGCACACTAACACACGCCTCACCTCTCCCACTCTGACCCCATTATTTCTCCTTCCATAGAAACCTCACCAAACATAACGTGTCTGATTGCTCCGGCCCCTCCGATCTCCCCCCCTCTCATAATGTTATCTTAAGAAACGTGGAAACGATTGAAACCCTCCCGTCCGTCCCCCCCCCCCCGCCCCCACACCAATTTGATTTTGGCGGCCAAAATGACTACCACATTGGCACTGTGTGTGTGTGTGTGTGTGTGGATAGTCTCAACCTGCAGGCCTGTGAGTGTGGGTGTGTGTGTGTGTGAGTGAGTGTTTGTTAGAGCAAGCGAGGGGCTTCCCCCCCTCCTCCTCCCCCCCTCCTCCTCCCCCCCCCCACCCCCCTCAGGGGCCTCTCAGAGAGACTCCAGGGCTGTGCAATCCAGTTCCTCTCATCACACCAAATTGACCATGTGTGCTTGACGGCCGAGCTGACTAATCACACGTCAGATTTCACACACCCCTCCACAATCACAGAAAGAAAAATAACTTTGGGGGGAGGGGGGGGGGGGGGAGTCATAAATAACCCGGTGGAAAGGGAGCTTCACTCTTGCCCTCTGAACCTGTCTGAGAAAACAGTCAATAGTCCAGGCTGCAAGTTGTACTGTAGCTTGGACCATCACAATCATTAGAGAGCGTATTGACTGTTCTGGAGGGTAATACAAAGCCTTGACTTCTGGACAAATAGTCAATAGAAGGAACTGCCTGCGTAGGGATAAACTGGAACCACGGTATGAGTAGTAAAATATTACACTTTCATGGACGGTTCACAGAACATTCCGTTACTCGATGACCGAAGTACCAAAAAATAGTCTCTACAACAACAGAGGCTGAAGTGCATCCTTTACTACCAACCAATCATCTTAAAAGATCTAAAGTTCCAGCTTGTGGCGTCATTTGTCAGCAGGTGACAGACCTCGGAGCAACCGCACAGAGACACCAGTTGAACCCTCCAGTCAGACAGGAATGCGGCCCGCTGCTATTGGCTGCGTGAGCAGGAAGTGGTGATTGAGCCAGGATGTAGCGCCATGTCCTTCAGACGGGAGGATTACACTGGCCTCTTGTCTGGCTGCGGCCTTTTCATCACCGAGCCACACTGAGTCATCACTGTGCTCCCAAATCTGTCACCAGACTCCACGAGGAGTGGCACTTCAAATTGAAAAAGGCTGCCGCCGTGACGACGACGTGCACGTGTGTGCGTGCGCACGCGTGTGCGGTCAGGCACGTGTTTTTGCACGCCTGTGTGCGTGTGCACACCTGCCGGCATCCCGGTGACCGCAGTACTGGCAGTTGTGTGAGTGTGTGTACACGTGTGTGTGAGTGTGTGTAAGTGCATGAGTGTGTGTGTGGAGAGAAGGGGAGGGAAGGGATGGGTGAGTCGAAAGGGAAAAAATGTGGTCATCAATTGCTGGGCGCAGATCCAGGGAGAAGATTGTTGGACAGCAACTCGGCAACAGATGTCTGATTAGTGTCTATTAACCTGCTTCCTACATCTCATAGGCCGCTCCACTGATGCTCCCAGACAGGGGGAGCCTTGTCCGGCCCAATAGGAGGGGCTCATAATCCCCCCCCCCCCCCCCCCCCCCCCAAAAAAAAGACTAGATATCACAGCCCCTGATTGGCCGGCTTTACTGCTCTGGCAGTCGTGAGGAGAGGAGTCATGACTCAAACCCTGCTGCTTCCATCAAGACTCATCCCTCCCTCCCTCTCCCCTCGCCCGGCCTGGCCGTCGCCCTGCCCCTCCCCGTCTCTCTCTCTCTCCATCCCTCGCCCCCTGACTCCCTCGCTCTGCTTTCTCCCTTCTCTGTCTTCTCGGCTGCTTTCCTGCCATCATCCCTGCCTCCCTCCCTGATTGAGTGTCATCTGTGCGTGGTGATGTGGCGGCGAGCGTGCTGGAGGAGGAGGGGCCTGGCCCGCGTTGACAGACCTGACCGGCGGGCGCTGCAGCGTTAGCCGACTGTCATGCACATTCCGTTCAAGAGCGGCGCGGCAGCTGGACCAATCACATGTCCAATCACCAGGGGCCTGGCCCAGCTCCGCCAAGGACCGCTGGAGCTGAAAGAACGGGCTGTGGAGCAGCCCTGTAGACACACATGGACACACAGGAAGCAGCTCCTCTCCAGTGTAGAGACCCAGGCAGTACCGTCCTGCACCGAAAAGTGACAGGAAGAGGGCTTTCACATGACAGCTCTGCTAGGCTAGTGCAGGCATCCTTCGCCAACATTTTTCTTTTGTTTCTTCTTTGATCCCTCTCCTCCTTTTATCATCTCTGTCTGAGACACACAGACAGAGATGATGAAGAAGAAGAAGAACGCCATCTGAAATAGAAATTATCACCTCCCGATCATCAGAGCATGCCAGTTCGTTTCCCATGAAACCCGTTTTACCGGCATGCGCCGAGCGTGACTCAGGACTGGGAGCTAGCGGCCGGCTTGGAGCAGTGCAGGGGGCGCTGGGGGGGCGCTGGGAGGCCGGGCGGGGAGGGATGGAAGCGGGGGGCCGGAGAAGCGGAGCACCGGGCTCCACATCTGTTCCAGTATTGAAGGCATATGGGCCAGCCGCTCGCATGCACGGACCCCTCGGCCCAATCAGCCCTGATGGGGGTGATGTCATGGACCTGCCTCAGCCTCGGCCTCTCGTCTCCTCCTCCTCCTCCTCACAGCCGGGGAGCCCCAGGACGCCGCTGCCCGGGCCTGACAGCACGCCAGCTCGCTGTCAGCGGCTGCCCCTCGCGGGCTGGGAGGGGGGCTGCAGGGAGGCCCCTGGGGCTAGGGACCCAGCACCAGGGACGACCAAGCCAGGTAAAAGGTCACCATGTGCCTGGGCTGGGAGAGATATGGGTGTGAGTAGGGGGGGGGGGGGAGGACCTGGGCACAGGGATGGAAATGGCTGAGGTGAGGGGGGGGGGGAGGTTCAAATGTGAACAGGTTTGGAAATGTAAAAAGTTCAAGTTTCACAGAAATGCCAGGGAACATCGATTAAATGTATCCAGTCCCGTCCCCCCCGTCCGTGATTACGGGCGGCGGAGTTGAACCGGCGCACTCGCTAATGTTCTCGACCGCTTTCGGATCCTCCGACGCAACAACCGGTGTTGCCTTGGGCCCCATCTGTTTGGTGTCCTCTGTCAGTCGGAGGCACCTGTGAGGGGCTGCTGTGTGTTAGTCCTCCTGCCAGCACAGAGACAGAGAACACTGTGTCTGCTGATACAGGAGAAGCCCTGGGGGCTCAGACCTTCCCCTGTTGGAAAATGAGGATCTGGAGGAACAACACGTCCATTCCACATTTATCAGTGACATTACCGGGCCCTGGAACCACACAGCTGTGGGGGGCTCCCCCCCCCCCCTCCCCCTCGCTCGGGGGACCCAACCACCACACCTCTCCAGAAACAGCCATTCATCTGGGCCAGGCTCTGATTGCGGAGGGGGGGGGGGGGGGGGGTTGAGGGGAGGACAGGGGGATGAAATGCTTTGGTGGACAGGTATGGCGACGGGCGACTGGGCGGGAGTCGACTTGGGGGGTATGAGCGCCCCCGCGTTCTCGGTGGTTTTTGGGGGGGGGGGGGGGGGGGGGGGCGGGGGTGGGGGGGGATAAGGTTTAGTCACAGCGGAGCAATCGTGGAGCTTGTCACAGGGGATGTAATGAGGTCAGATTACAGGCAGGTCTGCAGACTGGCTGCAAAAGGTTGGACGCTAATCCCCACAGTTATTAAAGGGGCGCTTTGTTGCCAGTGACCGAGGGAAGAAAGGAGAGAGAAGGAGAAAGAGGGAGAGAGAGAGAGAGAGAGAGAGAGAGAGAGAGAGAGAGAGAGAGAGAGAGAGAGAGAGAGAGAGAGAGAGAGAGAGAGAGAGAGAGGAGAGAGAGGAGAGAGAGAGAGAGAGAGAGAGAGAGAGAGAGAAGGGAGGGAGGGAGGGAGATAAAGAAGAGAGGTGTGCAGCAAGGAGGGGGGGGGGGACTCAATAACACTTGATTCAATGTGAAAAGCCTCTTGTTTGCCACCCAGGAGAAGAGCGAGCAGGATGTTAGAGGAAGCCAGCCGCCCAGACTCCTACCGCGGGAACAAGACACGCCTTGTTCCTTGTTCCTTGTTCCTGGTTTAAGGAGCAAACAGATTAAGATGAATTGATGCAAGCTTAGCGACTGAAAAAAATGGAGGCCCAAAGAAAAAAAAGAAAAACGCCCACTGATCAATAGGGCTTAGGAGGTAGCCGAGGCAAGGAGCGGATCTCCTCTCTCATTCAGCGGATAACGCACACTTGCCAGAGGAGAGAAGGTTTCACATCTCCTCGATCCCCTTTCAAGGTGTGGGTGACAAGGTTTAAGAGCAGAGGATGACTGCATTGACAAGGTTTACCAAACCAAAAGCGAGAGAAAAAATCTTAACGGTTTTCACGACGCGGGATGGCATTTGAAATCTCAACACGATAACAATACCTGGAGATGATCACAGGATTCCAAACGTGTGCATGTAAATATCCCTATGTATGTAGGTCTTTACGTGAATGTGAAAAACAAGTGACTACATTGTTTAGTAAGAATCCAGTTGGATGCTCCACTTCAATGAGGGTTGTTTCATTTTGTGAGGTGGGGAGGGGGAAGGGGGGGGGGTTATATCACTTCTGTGCAATGCAAGACCTTCACAAGGATACATACACAAAACACACATTGCGGAAATCCAAGCTGAATCCCCGACATGGCGCTCGCACCAGAAGGCCTTGCTCACATCCGGCATCCCACGGTGCACCGCGACATATCTGCCGTCTGTAAGCCCTCGCCTGGCGAGGGCGAGCCCTGATGTTTGCACAGATCAGAGAGAATCATCTGGGTTAACATGCCAATTATACGCCAAAGCCTCCCCTATCTCAGCCAGGATCTCCTGTTACAGTGTCTCTCTCTCTCTCTCTCTCTCTCTCTCTCTCTCTCTCTCTCTCTCTCTCTCTCTCTCTCTCTCTCTCTCTCTCTCTGTCTCTCTCTGTCTCTCTCTCTCTCTCGTCTGCTAACAGATCCTCATGCTTGCAGTCTGGTCTCTTCCACACGGCTAATCCTTTAAGAGGTGGTTCCGCCGCCATCACCTTAATGAAAA
Source organism: Hypomesus transpacificus (assembly GCF_021917145.1). Taxonomy (NCBI): domain Eukaryota; kingdom Metazoa; phylum Chordata; class Actinopteri; order Osmeriformes; family Osmeridae; genus Hypomesus; species Hypomesus transpacificus. The sequence continues at coordinate 2,527,193 of NC_061083.1, forward strand.
TGAACATGCTGCGATGGCAGCCAGTAACGCAGGCGGGACTGACAGATGCACCCAGCGGTCCCCACCACATGCGGAATCTGCATACCAGAGCATATTTTCTCATGTCAAACTGGGGATATTATCACCCACGAAGGTCGGCTGCATGGTAAAGGTTCATAGACACGGTGGTTATAGGAGTGCATCAGCTATCCCTCATCTACTTCGATGGCAATTGGGTGCGAAGGTATGCACAGCCCTCCCTTCCCTCGTACCCTGTCGAGCTAAGCTCCTTAACCAGATGCACGCAGGTTGCCGCGGGTGCCGCAACCCCGACGAGACCCCTTACATCTGTTGAACCCGACCCCACCTGAGCGATCCTGGACCTGGGTCATGTGACCCGGGCCAATCCGGAGGGCTGATTGGGTCAGGATTAATGACGAGAGAGGTGAGCCGTTCCTGGGGGCGACACTCTTGTCTGAAGCAATTATGCCGTGAACAGACTCTACGCTGCGCCGCGGTAAACTGACGACATCCACAGACTTTGAATGCCCTGGCCTTGTTTGGTTAAGAAACCACAACACAGGTACCATAGAGGGTTGACCTGACCTTCTCCCCTGGGAGGAGGTTTGAAAAAACGACTCGCTAATAACGTAAACCGTGGAAGCTGTTGGGTCAATTTCTAGGGTTAGTTGAGAATTGAACTTCTCGGAGCTTCAAATACAAAGACGCTAGTATTCAGCCCTAAGGATTCTAATGATTGACAATGAGAACACTTTGACAACGTTTCATACCAACCATCCATCCATCCAGTTGGTTTCTCCTGCTTGTCTTGTTTGTGTTTGTCTGTTTGTACTGTGTGTCTGCGATCGCAGCGGTGCCCTTTGACCTCCGCCGGGTGATTAGCTCCTTCAGTGTGCGACCACTAGCATCTCTAGCTCACTGAGCAGAGTACTGCGGAACACATGGACAGGGGGGGCAAGAGAGCGAGGGAGCAGGACACGGGGGGGAGAGAGAGAGGAGAGAGAGAGAGAGACGGAGGAGGGGGGGGGGGGGGGGGGGAGAGAGAGAGAGCGAGATCTCCAGGACCAATTACAGGCCAGAGAAAACAAAGGGCCATATTTCAATGATTCCTCCAGCTGTGCTGTTTATGAGCTGTGTGCTTAGTCTCTCCGTGACCTTCACCTCCACACTTGGCCCCTCGGAGAGGAAAACAAGGCGGAATGTCCCGGCGCTCCGCCTCTCAGATCCCCGGCGAGTCCTCCTTTACACGACCCGGTGAAAAACATCATTTCGTCAGTTCATCGTGTCTTTTGTGTACCTGTTTATCACTTCGTCGCACGTCACGTCATAGCAGCTTTGCGAACCTGTGAGACATCCATTGTAGCTTGTAGTAGCGTGGATGTGAAAGGGGGGGGGGGGTATGGACTAATTTAAAGCTTAATGGCAAGGTATGTGTCATATGTAACCTTTATAACTTTGCTTGTCAGTTTTTTTCCATTAGGGACCTCATAAGAGGGAGCCGGCTCTCTGTCACTGTGTTCCTGTGACAGCTCTAACCTTCCCAAGCGGCGGGCTGCACCATCTTCACCGCGGCCCTATTGACCAAAGCAATAAGCCATTCTATATGGTGTATTAAAGTCATTTTCCACATGCTACCTCAGCAGCGGCCATTGTTCATGCACCCTCCTGTTGACCACGGAGAAGGCTTCCAAATAAGAGGAGGGGAGAAAAAATACTAAAAACGACACGAAGTGTGTCTGTGCTCTCTGACCAAATTGCAACACTTTGCACCGTTACACCAGTTAAGCAATGAGCCCTCCGACTGCATTTGGATTTTTTTTCTTTCTCTTTCCTCTCCTCCTTTCCTGTCTTGAAAGGCACGGTGATTATCACGGTCACTCAAGGGGCAATTTCAGACTGTCAAAAAAAGAGAGGTGGGGAGGGTGGGGCGCCGGGCGGGGGATTCCACACTCAGAGCAATATCTGCTGACTGCCCACAGCGCATGTATCCTTTATGTAGTACACGGCTCTCGTTTCACTTCCATCTAATTTGCACAAAAAGAAAAAAAAAAACGATAAAAGGGGGAGAGAGAGAGATGGAGAGAAGGTCTTTTGTTGGCAGACGGTAGTGGTGTAATATGTCGGGGCCATCTGCGTGGTCTGGTGGCTGTGCCCCCTCCCCTGAAGTCAGAGGTGGCGTTGGGAACCGGAGGGAGAACGCAGCGACCAGCCTCTGCTCACATCAGCTCCGCGCCTAGACCGTGTGACAAATGATTCCAATCTAGACTGAGCGCCCTTGACTTGACCCTGACCGCTGGAGACAATAAGGGCTAGCTCAGTCACTGGAAAAGATGTTCTGCGCTAATAAACCCGACCGCGGACTAGGGATGGCGAGGGAGGGAGGGAAGGGCAGGATGGAGGGAAGAGAGAGAGGGGTGGGGGGGAGGAGGGGGGGGGGGGGTTCAGGTGCTGACCTCTCAGGTGCAGATTGATAATGAGTCTCCCTGTTTGCTCTGTGAAAATGACCTAAGATGGATGAAAGGGGCCATGGTACAACAAAGAGGGCTATTCTGCTTGCCTTTGAAACGAGACCGTTCCTGGGGATTGCCTATGAATGCACTTTCTATTTCACTGCTTTTAAAGGGCACTTAAGCCAAAACACAAACATGTAAAAGTAGTCGGACGCGACCACGCCGCCTCTGCCAACCCCCATCCAGACCCCCCACACACACACACACACACACACACACAACAGACATACGACAAACACACACACACACACACAAGCAATATCACAAATCCTGCATGTGCCGCCTGGCCTTCTTAATAAAGTCTATGAAATGAGAGGTTTCTTGCCAAGCTCGATGGTGTAAACACACCACTCCAGAAAGGTCCGGACAGCCTGCTGCTTATGCTAATGAAATCCCCCCTTCTCTTATTTTCGCCCTGTCTCCCCCCGCTGGCAAAGCCTTCACTCTTCCCCTGCACCGCTGTCATCTCATGCCCCTGTTGGCATCGGTAAAAAAAGAAAAGAAAAAAAAGAAAAATGAAATAAACACAAAGCAAAATGAAGATCGAAAGAAAAAAATATATCTTCAAACCACAGGTTTCACACAGAAGACCATTGTTACTATGACTTTGATCAGGCCGCAGAATTTGATTCCATCCCCCTAAAGTATGCACTTTCAAATGCAGGATCATACAACAACTACAGGCGTTGGTAGGAATCATCCTCCGTGTGAGAGGTCAAAAGGGCAAGGCCCTATCCTGGAGGGTGTGGACTTCAGGACGTCGTTTTCCGGGAGGCGTGGACGGCAATTTTTGTGGCACTCGGGAGCAGAGAGGCATAGCAGCAGCCTCTTTTGTCACAGTGGCTTTGGGGAAGTGGAGCGCTGAGAGGGGAAAGTGCTGGGCACGACAGAAAGCAGCCCAGTCTGTCTGCTGAACTCCACTGTGTGTCTCTCTGGAAGCCAGGATTAGGTCTAGGATTGGCCAGCTCCAAACAACAAATGCTCTTGTCGCGACAGCAGAAAGTTTTTGTTTTTCTTTGTGTGTCTGTGTGTGTGTGTGTGTGTGTGTGTGAGAGGGAGGGAGAGTATGAACGAGAGAAAGAGAGACTGTGAGTGTGTGTGTGTGTGTGTGTGCGCAAGTGCGCACGCATGTGGCTTTTGAGTTTGTTTTATAAGCCAAGCCACTGACATGTGGATTTGTGGCTTGACTGTAGAGGAGTTTATCACAGATAATTACATAAGAATGTGCTGGAAGAGGAGAGGACCACGGAGGCCTCTGTGTTGGCAGCAGCCTCTCTGGGCCCCGGTGCCCCACACGCCAGTCCAGCCCTCCGCGGCCCCCACTGGGAGTCTCACAGTTAGAGAGAGGCCATGGGGAAAACAATGGATAGCGAAAGATCTCCGTCTTTCGTTTTTCTTCTTGTTTTCGCATTTTGTTCAATTGCGTTTAATCTGTGAGCATGTAAAAACTTTGAATGCAAGTACAGATACAAACGTCACTTTTGGAAAGGACAAAAAAAACTGTTTATTTTCTGAAATACTCTGTTTGGCGAACTTCAAAAGTGTTTACGCATAAGGAGAGAAGAGAGATAGCTAGTGCATACTTTTTTGGTTTCTCAGCTTCTTGCTCTACTCCAGTCCAACATTCAGTATCAACTGTGCTTAATGTACCATACTGATCCCATGGGAAGTCCATAAGCCGCCGAAAATCCAGCTTAGAGAGTGCTGTACGAACAAAGTTCATTCATTTCCAGATATCAGTTTGAATTACGCTCAGCTAACTGTCCTATGGTACGAAAAGTAGGGCAAAAAAAAAAACGATGATACCAAGCAACGTTAAAAAACACAGAAGACACGTGGGTTATTTAGCCAATTGTGAAATCTCGATTTATAATTATCACCATCCTGTTCTCACTAACGGGTTCTGGAAAAGGGCAAGCAACTTTGTATCCCTCAGCTAGTCTTGTATCTTCTGCTCTGACCCATGGAGCAGTGCCAAGCAAGACAATTGGCTGTGATTGACCTCTAGCCCTGGGCAGGCTCGCCGATCTCAACAACAGAGCAAGTGATGAAAAGCCATGGGGCGAAAAAAAAAGAAGAAAAAAAGCATTGCAGTATTTCTTGTTCGACCAATACCGGCTGATCGTTCAGCTGTGAGGAGGATGATATGTGAGTGCGCGGCCTGAGATGAGAACCAGGGAATTCTGGGAGGGGAACGCTGGCCTATGGAGTGTGCCGGATCAGTTCTGACAAACACAAACAAAACAAAAAAACATCGCCGGTACCTATCAGTTTGCGTCTGGGCGTCAGTGTAAAGGGTTGACAAGTCATAGATCCTGCTCGCTGGCTGGAAGGGAAACAACCCAATCCTCCAGCAGGAACATCAACGCCACACAGTGCAGGCGCAATAAAGCCCACGACACAGGATAGAGAAATGTGTCGCTGACTGAACACCCGGAAAATCAACAGTGTAGTATGATGCGGTAAGTGAATGAACGCATGGCTGTCGGCTCTTCGTCTATACGCACACACACACACACACACGTTCCTACACAGGGAAACAGACACTCGCATTATCACAAGCACAAATAAGCAGCTAGGTTGTAGACACACACACACACCCCTCTCCTGCCACAAGCGCCCCCAGAGACACAGTTCTCTCAGCAGCAGGCAGTGCAGGCGGTTGAGGTGGTAATGGTTTCTTCTGTGGTTAGCAGGAGCCGGGGCGACTGGGGGGCCGAGGAACACATTGTGCCTCGTTTCCCCGCCCAACCCCCCCCTCGTCTCCCTCTCTGCCATTAGAGGGAAATGATTTCTGATCACTGCTTTGCTGCTCTTGAATCGAATGAGTGACCTCAAGGTGAACACAGCTCTATAGCCTGTCCCTGGGCCATTCAGTCATTCATCCACTATAGACGTCATTACTTTCACATTTTACAGGTGCCAAAGTTATACGGCTGTGAGAGGAGAGCAGAGATGGGGAGCGAAAAGCAGGCTACAGGAAGAGGGCCGAGACAGAGGGGGAAGAGAAGGATGTGGAACTCAATTATTTTTGTTTCGGTTTCGGAGACTTGTTTTTTAAGGATTGCATCGGGGTATGGCACACATTTTGTTTCCTAGGTAATGAAATACCCCACAGACCTGCACACAAGCACCTAAATTGACTTACAATAACGTACCCTGCTTCTATTTTGCGTGTGTGTGAGTGTGTGTGTGTGGGGGGGGGGATGAAGTTAGGTCTTTGGCAAAAACCTCTCCTCTGCCCTCTTAACATAATGAAAAGAAGAGAAGAGGAAGCAGAGACAGAGGAGGAGTGAGGCGCCAGGCGACGCAGCAGGGAAAATGAAGGATCTCTCAGAGCCACGTGGCCACACAGGATTCTGGGTATCCATGCCTTTTCAATTCACTTACGCGTTATAATCATCGAGGTCAAGAAGCCATTTCTGCAGCCAGAATGAATAAACAACAGAGGTTTTGGAGGGAAATTAAATAGAGACGAACAAAGCTCGGCCTCGAGCAACCAAACAAATAAGGAAATCTAACATGAAAGCTCATTCAGATAGCATCAAAAAATGTTGGGCTATTTGACTAATTGGGAGAGCTCTTCCTTCATGAATGGGGGCATCGTTGTATCTCCACTTTATGGCAGAAATCTTTGCAAGTCATTGTTGTTTTTTTTCACACCAGAAGGCCGAGTTTTAAGACACGTGAGGCAAATCCAATTGTTTGACACAACGCTTATTTATGAAAAACACTGAATGCTCCACTTTCGCCTCATCATGGCTGAATTCGATTAAGCATCTCATCCTTCTGTCTGTAATCAGAGCCTGAAACCGTTGTTCCTTCGAGCAATCAACCAACAGCTTGTTTGAATGTTTTCCATCAGCATTGTAGCATTAGAAATGGATCTTGTCACGAATTCTGCTTTTGAGAAAAAAAAAATATATATATATTTCACGTGCCCTGGTGGACTCATTGACTGTGTGCAAAAGAAAAAGGGTCACCATGAATGGATCCTGCCTTGTTCTAATCAGGAGCTCAATGTGCACAGCCTACGCCTCTCACCTACAATACAGGCTTACGGAGCGGTGAAGCAGCCCAGGCTACATAATAGCGGGGAACACAACCGCATGTCAGCTCGGCGGCGGTAAGTGGGTGTCTAGAATGATCCGCGCTCGGGAATAAACGGCAGCCTCAAGCTGGGCTCCTTTGGATGGCACCAAACACTGCCATTGGCTCCGAGATGTTCCATTTGAGACCCGGGACGTGAAAGGCAAGATCTTCTCTCTCTTTTTTCTCTTTGCCCCCCCCACCCCCCCTTCTCTCCCTGAGTGGATGTGTGATTTGCCTCCATTTGAGGCTCCACGTGAGTCGGAGGCAGAGTGAGGGAGTCAGCGGGGGGCGGCTCACAGAGAGAGAGAGAGAGAGAGAGAGAGAGAGAGAGAGAGAGAGAGACAGAGAGAGAGAGAGAGGGGGGGGGGGGTGATTCATGTAATCTCCGTGCTCCCATTTCCTGTCATTTTGTGTCAGTATTTCTGCATGCCTCTGGGCTCCGCTCGCTCGGATGTTTGTTTTGGGTTGCTGTTTAGACGATTTTCTGGAAGCTTCTGACTTTCCTCTGCTGAGTGGGATGTGAAAGACAACGGGAGGTTCGGCCTTCTCTCATTAGACCTTGTTAATGGCTGCAGTTCTTGGTCAAAATGTCAGGAGCCCTCAGACAGCGTAGTAATTCCCCGCACTTACCACAGAGGCACCGGTTCAATTGACGTTTTTACGGCTGCGCCGGTTCTCGCACCCAACCGCCCTTTTCTCATTACGCAGTATTTCAAAGCCACCGTCAGACTAAACCAAGATGGCGTCCCTGTACAGTGGAGTGGGATACAGTTAGCGACAGGAAGTGGTTGATGTGGTTGGGTTTCTCAAGGTTACAGCGGCGCTCCGGCCCCGTCCGCTCGGCCAGGGCCTCCTCATTTTTCTGCCTCTCCTGTCTCGGGGGCGGGGGGGGAGGGGGGAACTCCTGGCGGCTGACGGCCCGACAGACGCTTTTATTAGCGTCACGCCTGCCACGGCCGCCGTCGACATGGCCTCGCTTCGCTCTGCCCCAGCCTCTGCCCCAGCCTCTGCCCCGGCTTCCACTCCATAAATGACAGGATTCTGGTGTCCAATGTGACAAGTCTTTTTTTGCTTTTTTTTGCTTTTTTCATCGGCTGGTATTCTCCAAGACAGAGACGAGGGAGGGAAACAGTTTATTACTGTTTAGCAGCATCCATCCGGATAGTGGAGAGTAATGAAACACCCCCAGGTCAATATTTTACACAATGATGCATTTTGGGAAGCACACCTCTACAGGGCATGTGGGAAACAATGGGTGTCATAACTGCCCCGTGTGCCTTATTAATCTTCCCAGGTCCCCCAATCAATCTGGCTCTCCCCTGGCTAACAGTGGTAATGCATTACCGCGGTAAATGACGGACCATATTTCACGGCTACACAAAAAGGAGGCAGGAGGCTGCCGGTGATGTCTTGCTCGCAGAGGCAGCCGTGCATCACGGCAACAAAACGGCTTCCCGACGACGCCGTCGGCAGGCGAGGTTAAATACGGGAGGAGCCGAGCAGTCGACAAGCTCACCTCTTCCCTCCAGGCGGACGTTTAGGGGAACGCGAGGCTTCGTTCCCGCCACGGATTTGATTGCGCGTACGTCGACTACATGGAGACGTTATTTATCTAGGCCTTGGCGTTGGAGCAGGGGGTGTCTTTTCCTCCATAAGGTTCTGTCATTATGAAATGAGTCATTTGAGCACTAATCGTCAATGACAAAATCCTGGCCTGACCAATCAGTGAGCCACCACATCACGGCTTCCTCTGTCATGATCAGATCTGTGCAGAATGCCAGTTCATCAAGCCATTCCTCTGAACAAAGAGTGTAGGACCAAACAACTGGGAACCATTTGAGAGGTATGTTGTGATGTCATAGTTCTTAGGGCTTACATATTATAGATGTGTGTGTGTGTGTTTGTGTGTGTCTGCCCAGGGCAGGGGTAGCTGCGGGAGTCCCTATCACTGTAATTCCATGTTGTACAGTCATTCCGCCGCAATTATTCAAAACCTTTGATTACCCTCAGAGTGCGCAATCATGGCCGAAAATCGATTTCAGGGACATCAGGAGAAATCAAAACATGCAGACCTTGCCAGCAGGCCAAGGGCGTGTGTGCGGAGAGGGATTTCCTTTTCTGACATTTCACTGCTTGTTTTTCCTTTTTTAAGATTAATCAGGCAGAAACACCAGTGAGCTGACTGTTGGCTGGGGCCAGAGCCAGGGCCATATCCAGCTATGATGTGAAGCCAGGTAGCATCCAATTAGTGACAGCGGAACTCCACACACACTGCTGGCACACCTCGCGTCACATCCAACTAGTTGCCGTGGCGTTTCGGGTCGTCAAAATCGCTAACGCGCCGCGATGCGTTTTCCCTTTTCCCAGAGCACCGTGAAGCTGGATCGAGACGTTTCCTCTCTGCGAGGGTTGGCATGCCGTAAACCGGCGCATTCCTTTCAGAACCAGATTGGCATGGTTAGAGAGCAGACTCATCCCCTGACAGTTATTGACAACTGTGATGCGTTTAAAAAAAGAAGAAAAAAAGCGTTTGGATACGTCGCAATTTGTAGATGTGGTGTACCCACCAAGCCGCTCTGATGAATGTGAATTTTCGGGGAAAAAACAAGTTTTATCACATGCTATTTCCAGACAACCTTGTCGAATTCGATTTCAAAAACACACACGCACACGCTCGCACACGAACACACACACACGGCGCTCCATTGAAAATACACATTCTCTCTTTCATTTGCATCTCCACAGACGACATCAAAAATGGGTTTCTCCCGTTCAAACCACAGCAGAGATCAGACAGTGAGGAAGACGAGCAGGGCCGTCATTGTAGGGCCCTGGCGTCCATCTTGGCTGGCCCACAGCAGTCTCAGCTGGCACGCTTTCGCACCATCAGGACTGAGCGATCCTCCAGGGACTGCTCCAAAGCTCAAGAGGATGGGGGATCTCTTACTTTTCCTATTTCAACCCCCCTTCATTTCTCCTCCAGTATGTCTTTCTTTTCATATTTTCTTTTGGAGTGCAGACAGTTGTGGGGGCCTTCTCTACAGGCTGCGGTCTCTGGCACGGGGCAGACAATTGAGTTTTGGAAGTGGCATGGAACGAGACAGAAAGGAGGAGAGCAGCTTCCTCCCTGCTCCCCCTGCCTGGGATCTGAGAGGCAGATCATAATGGCTCTTTCATAATGGCATTCGCAGGACAGAGGCAGAGGAAAAGACGCAGGGCTGGGGGGGGGGGGGGGAGGCAGAAGAAGAGGCAGATGCAGGGGCAGAGGCGGCGAACAGATGCAGGGGCAGGAACAGATGTAGGGGGCCGCGGCAGAAGGGGAGGCAGAGAGACTGAGGTAGGGGCCGGAGGCAAACGATGAGAGCAAAATGCAGGCGGAGGCAGTGGAAAATACACCCCACCCTGTTTCCTCATCATCCCGGCCTCCTCTCCGACCTCCACCCGGGCCTCCACTCTTGGATGAAACATGGAAACGGAAAAAGAGCTTCAGAGAGGATGCCAAACTCAACAATGACAAGACAGTGGTCTGTGAAATGGCCTTTGCAGTCCAGCAGAGGAGACATGTGTGGGTTGGCTGGAGGATCATTCCTCCGTTCTAATACCATCAACCAGCGGTTCATGTTCTGGGCCATTGAGAGCAGGTATAACATTATCACAAGCACCACTGTAAAAGAAAACGGCCGTCCTTGACAACCTTCTGTCATAAGCCATCGTTCATCGTTCATCATCGAGCGGATCATCATCATCAGTGAAAGTCCCTGCTTGGCTTGATCCTCCTTTCATCTCTACCTACCTATTGATTTTAATCATCCACCTGTCCCTTCTCCTCCAGCCCACCCAACACACACAACACCCCCCCCACACACACACACGCACACACAACCCAGTCTGACCTCCAAGGTTTAGACAGCACATTAAATACCAATTAAGTCTGGGACAGCCCTAACTGACTCGGAGGTAGTGGGTTTGCAGGAGGCCTGTGGGAAGGTGCTTATTAGTCCCGGGACTCGAGTGTGTGTGTGTGTGTGCATGTGCGTGTGTTTATTTGTGTAGCAACAGCACCCACACCGCTACTCTTAGGACTGAATCTCCTTTTACCGACGGCACATCTGGGTTTGAACTCAGCTTCATCTCCCTCAGGGCCTTTCACTCTGTCCATCTGCGAGGGACATTTTCCCATCAGTAAAACATCAACTCTGTTCATGAGGCTTTTAAAGAGATTTTGAAAGGGGTATTTAAGTTAGCTAGACATGCATGGCAGTAAACACAGCAGCCATTAAAAGTAGCCAGTATGAAGACAGCAGACAAACTAAATAAAAGGCGAAACGTTTGATGGAATCAAAATCAGAAGTCCGTCAGCTGCTGAAGACATTTTTTGACCAGAATCTGCAACGATCAAACGAGACCAAGAAAAAGGAGGATGACGTTGGGTCCAAAAAAAAACCCCCGGAGACGTTTGATTGTAAAAGAGATGGCAGAGGTTGTAAAAACACAAATGGCCTTCTGTCCTTTTTTGCAGTTTGCGAATGTGTCCATCTGATGGGCTGCTGTGGTAATCTGCTGGTTTCACAGTCGTGCCCTTTGCTGTCCCCTCTGTTATTTACTCACCCCAGACACAGCCAATGATAAATGTGATGTCTGACCTTCTCGATTTGTTTTTCCCTTTTCTAACTGCAATTTGATTTCCCTTGGACAGTGAGGACGGGGCGTGAGAGTGTGAAGGGAGAGAGGGAGGGAACGCTGTGTGTGTGTGTGTGTGCGCGCGCGCGTGTTGACGTCTAAATCATCTCTCCCCACATCATGAATCACACAACCTCACACCAATCTCCCTCATCATCGTGGTAGCAGGCGCACCAACGGGGAAAGAGGGGGCGAGTCTGTTTGATAAGGACGCACGTCGATCCCCGAGTCTGAGGCAGTGTGACGGAGTCAAGCAGCCAAAGGGCAGGCCAGAGTCAACACAGCCCAGCCCCGCCACGCCGGCCCCTGCCAGATCAATATCAGCAAATAATAAATGAGATCCCACAGGGTCCCGCTAAATCCTGCAACATGACCAAGGAGAAAAAGAAAAGAGAAAAAAAAAAAAATTGTTGTGCTAGACTCAACGAGACAGGTGAAGCGTCATGGCGGGGCGCAGCTTTAGCACGCCGTGATCGGAAATTAATGGAGCTCAAATCAGCGCTGAGGGCGCCCCGGGGGTTACCTAATAGGCCTAGTTAGAAGTGTCATCCCTCGCAGAGATGCCTAAAATATCACATGCAAACAGTATGTGTGTGTGCGCGCGTGTGTGTGTGTGGGGGGGGGGGGGGTGGTGGTTCTGAACAGGTGAAGGGGATTCCCTCACTACTGTTGTGAGTCGTACTGAAATCATGAGAGCTGAGGAGATGACAGTGATAGGCTGGTTGTAAAAAATACATCTTTGAAAGATATTTGAACAAACCATGTTAATCCCGACGAGGTGTGAGTGAACAGTGGCTTAATGTTCTCTACATCAACTACAACTGTGTTCCAAGACTGTATATACAAGACAAAAGCATTTTCAAAAACAAAATCTGATTCCACAAAACAAATAGCATTTAAAGCTAAGAGTAACAGTAAGATGAGGAAATCGAATCTCGTATATGGTGTGCAGATTGCTCTAATACAAGGGTTGGATGTTTGCAAACAGATCTATACTGCCTCCCAGGTTGGTAATGAGCCTTAAAAACTAAACTGATCACTTATTCCAGATGGTTTGTCCCACTGCTCCAGAAACCGTGCTATCGGATTCAATAAACACACGATATTGATCCCCAGCTACACAGCAGACCAACTGCTCTTGCTGAGACTCAACAAGATTTATTACAACATCACATGCAGAGCAGACACAAACACACCCACACACACACACACACCCTCAGAAGCACACACAAACACAAACAGAGCAAGGTTGCAACAAGGATTTTTTCCCCATCCGCACACAAACAGCACGACACACAAGTCTTCGACTGGTTCCCTGAAGCTCATTTGCCTATGCTGTGATATCAGAGGGCTGGGGAGGGGCTAGACTCCCCCCCCCCCCTCTACAGTCTACACCACCACTTAGCAAAACTGTAACGCCAACATGGAACTCACCCACAGGCTGCCACGCTCCCGTCCTCCAGGGCAAAGAGACTGTGCCGCTCGCCGCAGGCCACCTGACATATTCTCCGAGATGCCGGAAGATTCTGGAACAAACGCGGCGCCAGCTGGAAGGAGATAAGTTGAGAGTGAGGTGAGTACCATCCCAGAGTCGTTCAGCTGGTATCCCATCAGTTTGGCAACACGCATCCAATGAGACATAGGCTCTCCCTTTCACGGCAGATCAAGACCCAAAATGAAGGAGAGAACAAGGGGAAGGCGATATTCCTTTATGGTGCAGAACTGTGTACATCCCGTGTTTGTGTGTGCGTGTGTGTACATGCCAGTGCCTCGGAAAGGGAAAAAAAATGAAACAACAAGAAGAAGAGAGAGAGCCTGGTTCCTCATCATGCGCTTGTTAGCTTGTCCAATCTATGGCAATCAGTACGCTCCCTGGGGTTGAGAGACACGAGACGCGAGGGAAAGGCAAGCCGAGCTTGAGGTAAGATCAATACGACACTGTGAAACAAGAACTGTGGGCTATTTACTTTTCATTGATCTGATGATGCAGGAGAAACACCTCGGTCCGCTATTAAATTGAGGGAATAAGTCTTCTGTGCAGGGTTTTTTTTTTCTCCCTTGCCTGCCTCTCTCTCTCTCTCTCTCCCCTCTCTCTCTCTCTCTCTCTCTCTCCCTCTCTCTCTCTCTCTCTCTCTCCCTCTCTCTCTCTCTCTCCTAACCCCAAGGTCACAAAAAAGCTAGAAAACATCCAGGAACCAACAAAAATAGATTGCCTGGGCTCAGGAAAGTAATTAATCTGCATTAAGATGCCATGGGAAAAGCCACTAACTACCCATCTTAAGTGAGATTGTGCTCCGAGGCTGGAATGGAGCCTGGGCAGGAGAGAGGACATGGCGATAAAGACAACAGGCCTCAGCCAGAGGGTTAAACACACTGCTGTAGCTGCACCGTGAATACAAGCTAGAGTGCACTGCTGAAATGTGGAAGCACACTGTGGAGGTACACTGTGGAGCCACTAGACAGTATGTATGTATACAGTCAAGTTCAATAAGACATTAAGGCAACATTTTTGAAGTAATGCTACATTAGCATCCCCTAAATTGATACTACGGTGTACATTTTTTAACAAACATCCTTTTGCAGCATGGAACCAGTTATAAATAATTGATGACATTTCTATTTTATGATCAGTAATCCACTGTTCTCCAGTGGCGGTACCTTAATATACATGTTTCAAGAATATGCCTGACTACAATTGTTCATATGGCAAACTTTTATGACGAAGAAAGAACGTGAAGCCAAAGAAGTGACACCAGGGCCCTTAAACTCCATACACCGCATGATGGCACATGTGCTTTAACACTCTTGGATCCATTAAATTTATCTTTTATGTCCAGACCAGACAGCGCAGACAAAGCTTGAGACATGGGGACATTTTTCATGTGTGAACTTGCTCTCCCTCCCTCTCCCTCCCTCCCTCTCCCTCCCCCCCTCCCCCCTTTCTTCTCCTCTCCCAAGAAGCAGCCTCATTGACTGTGTGGCTGTATTGCAACAAGCAGTTTTTAATGACTCCCTGAAGACCTCTCTCCTGCCTAACCCCCCCCATCCCTCTCTTTTCTTACTCCACATCTCACTCTCTTTCTGCCCCCCCCCAGCCCCCCCCCCCTCCCCAGCCCCCCCTCCCCCCTCCCTCCCCCCTCCCAGCCGGCCTCCTCTTCAGGCTCCAGTTCAGCTGCTAATTAACCCTCTCTAATAGCATAGATTACATTAGCTTTGAGCGCCTCGCACCCTCCGCTGGACTAGCACCGCCACACAATGAACCCTGCCTTGCTTTACAAATCTCCCCCTTCACAAGAGCACAATTATGAATTCAAACAACTTCTTATCCACACTCACTCATCCAGGAACTGAGCCGTCACCCCCCCCCCCCCATCCCATCCCCTGCCCTCCCCAGCCCCCAGAAAGAAGAGAGTAATGAGGGCTGTGAGGCGAGGGACCACACAACAAGATGGCCGGGGGGGGGAGGGAGGGGGGCTGTGAGACAGCCCTTCTGGGCCAATCAGAGAGCTCAAGGGTCACTATAGGTGTTTTATTTGCCGCACCATAGAAGCCCAATGATAACCCGGAGTCTTAACATTCCAGCTCCACCCAGAATGGTGTCCTAATTACTCTGAGCTCAGAGGTGTGTGTGTGTGTGTGTGTGTGTAGGGGGTGGGGGGGGGGGGGGGGGGCTATAGGGACAAATGGGTGTCTATGTTAATAAAGTGGCCAAAGAGAGGGGAATTAGAAGTTAGTGTGAATCACTTAAGCTGCTGAATCTCGGCAACCCACTCACGGAAGCAGCGCAAAACACCAACACAGGACTAATAATACGCTCATCCATTATTTCTGTGCGGACGGAACTGCGAACCAAGATGTCACCAGATAATGAAACAGAGCTTCATGAAGAGGATACGGTACGGTCGACCTTTAATACATAAGGAAAAAATATGGCCACTCCGTCCTATCCCAGTAAATGCATACCAATCCCAGCGGAACAGAATGACCCTCCTACTCTTTATTATTTAAGCGTGAGATATGGTCCGGAAGACATCCTGACTATAACAAACGGGATTAGGAGATCGCCGCCATTGGCCATTCAATCAAAGAGATTATTCGGACCAATAGAACGAGAGGTAAAACCCAACTGAATCAATCAGAGGAATGTTTTCGAGTCCGGAGATTTTATTTTTTCTTAAAGCACTTGGTGGTGTAATATATGGATGATAACGAGAAGAGATGTGGCATTGGTTTTATACACACACAAAATGGGGAAAATGGATGTAATCTTCGACGTCTGAATGTAAATTGGTACATTTGTAGTGAAAGGGCATTCTCATGTTTCTTTGTCCGAACAAGTAATTTCCCCTCCATCCCTCTCCTGTGAGCCTTGCCGTAGCAGCACTTTCTGCAGCAGAGAACAGTCTCCTTTTCTATTTCAATAGGACAGCTCATTTGCTAGACTCCTAGCCGAACTGCTGACTGGGTCTTTTAGCCTCAGTGTGTGTGTGTGTGTGTGTGTGTGTGTGTGTGTGTGTGTGTGTGTGTGTGTGTGTGTGTGTGTGTGTGTGTGTGTGTGTGTGTGTGTGTGTGTGTCTGAGAGAGAGAGAGAGAAAGAGAAAGAGCGGGTGTGTGAGCATGAGAGAAGGGGAAGAGAGCGAGCGAGGGGAAGAAGGAAGAAGAGAACACATAGTATCATTAAAGCACTCAGAGATCATCAGATGTATAAGGACCGTGGGATGCAAGGTCAGGGCCGGTGTGATTTTCTAGGTCAGCAGTGAGCCAGTAAAACAAGTGTAATCAGCCAGTCCCCCCCCCCCCCCCCCCACCACCACCACCACCACCACCACCACCCCAACTTCTCCTCCAGAACCAGGCTAGATTACAACCCGGTTCATCCTGCCCTCTTCGATGTATTTACTGACATTACCGAGGCTTGTATGCCAAGGACATCCACTAAAACACACAGAGCAACAGAAAGGCTCTGGAGCAGGGAGAGTGGCCTCATTACGGCGTAGAGTGGAGCTGTTGGCTCGGTGTCTCTCTCCCAGGGAGAGCGGGGGCCTGCTCCAGCAGGTGCAGCACAGCTCACGTGACCCCCCCCCCCCCCCCCCCCCCCACCCCCACACTTTTCATTACGCCCGTCCTTTATGGCTGAACCCTGCTACTGGCAGACTGCCCCGACAACGGTGCTCGCCCTCTAGTCACATTCAAATAAAAAGTGTGTGTGGGTGTGTCCTTAAACACAATGTATACACAAGCACATACGCATGCGGTGTTCGCTAGCGTCGACTAAGGGCGGCGCGGGGAGGGGTATTTCTGTGTAGATCCACTTTGTTTATCAAGAGGCTCTCCACCACCCCATCCCCACCTGAATGTAACCCCCCCCCCCCCCCCACCTGAGTCCACTCAAGGACAAACCGGGCTGGCGTTAGAGGGGCCGAGAGTAGTTAGCTGTGTGGCGTGTTCATCAAGATAATGATGGATAGCTTGGAAAACAGAGCCGCCGCTCCCATAGAGATGAATGGATGTCCCGGGTTCTTACTCAGCACTTTGGCCTCTCCCCCAACTCATTGTGCGCTTTATCACACAAACACCCTCCACCAAAACCAGATGGAGATTAGCAGCCGGCCTGTCTGGGAAATGAAACCCATTAATACCCATCAATCAAACGGCAGAAACCCGCCAATCAGCACGCAGGGAAATATCCACTTGCAGCATCTTTACCCCCCCCCCCCCTCCAACACCACATACACACATACACAACTCTCCACTGTGAATTCTGGGTAACGGCTATTTTGTAGCCAGCGGTGTATCAGCGCGGATCACGTGAGCAGAGCGAGGGGATCACCTTTTCGTGAGAGAGGAGGAAAGGGGCAAAGAGACAAAGAAGAAAGAGAGAAGAAAGGAGAGCGAAGGGAACAAAAGAAGAAGGGGGAAGAAAAAGGAGCTCTCTCCCTCTGACCGTCTCATTAGGCTAATGTTTTTTTATAAGGCACTTCAAATGTCAAGGCATTGGTGGATTTAGTGTAAACTTAAATTCCATTACCTGGCAGGCATTAATTGCTAACTGTGAGCTCAGGGATCGTTCCCAAGGGGCCTCTATGTTTCCTTTCTGTCATCTGGCTAACTATTCTGTCTAGACCAACTTAGAGCACCATAATCCACCACGGGGATCAATAAATGGAACATAATTCAGCCCCAATAATGAGCTTTCACTTCAACACAAGCGCCGGCCCCCTTTTGAAGGAAACGGCAGGCTGCAAAATGATAATGTAATTATTAAAAGGACAGGCGAAATGAGGAAGCACTTTCGCATGGAGAGGGGGCAAGCCCGGCCTCAATTAGCCACACTTAAAGCTATCATTGTTATTGGAGACAAAGCTCATCAAGAAGGAGATCCCGGACATTCATTCCAGCAAGGTAATGGAATGACACTCCGGGCTCACTTCATTCCCCGCGCCGTGATGTCATAAAGCCTGCCCTGCAGTCACGGTGAGTGAGCACTCTTTAATGGAGGACGATGGATGTCCTTCCCCTGGCCAGGGATACCAACAGGGGAGGCGGGTGGCGGGTGGAGGGCGGGGGGAGGGAGGGAACACAAGATGGACGCTTGAAGATGGATGTTCAGCAAGGCATTAAACGAGTCGGGGTACAAGCCCTCAAGTCGAAACGCGTGTGACACCTGTGGCGGAAGCGCTGTAACGTAGGCGTGAAAGTCGACTGCCACCGATAGGCTCAGGTGTGGCTCGGGCTCAGGATGGTCAACCGGACCTGACGTTTTCCTGACATACTCCAAGGTACGACTGTTCACACCGACGCCAAGCTGAACCGGCGAACGGAACAGACCTGTTTGAAAAACGCTAGCTGTTCTTCCGACACCCGCTGGCCCGTGGACCTCTCCACTGACAGAGTAGGCTCACGGATGCCCCGGGCGGCCTCTACATTCGCCACAGCTGGACGAAGACGTTTCAGACTCTCTGACTGATCTGCGAGATTGGGTCCAGTCTGACCTGAGGGCCCTGTCAGCCAACTAATTACGTGCATCCTTGAACCCCCTTCTGATAGAAGCAGTGGTGGGGCTGGGTGAGTGTCTGATGGGTCTGCAGGCTACGGGGGGTCCGAAGAGGCTGGAGCGGGCCCTTTCACGGAGGGTTCGCTCCCACGGTTTGTCTGCCTCTGACATTTGCAGCAGCGCTCCAACGGTGGCATAATTAGCCCATTTATTCATCAAACAGCAACCGGAGCCTGAAGGGAGCTGCTAGCAAGGACCATGGGCTACGGTGTCTGTTTAGGGTTCAGCGGGCTTGGTTTTATCAAAGGGCTTTGTGGAGGACTGGCTGCCCAACAAACAAAGGCGTTGTCTTCTCTGAGCGCAAACCTGAGAGAGGGCCGAGTGACCTGGCCAGGCCGGAACGCAGAAGACTCGTCAGCTCTGGTGAGTTTTCCGGAAGGGTGCGTCTCTATGGCACGACGCGGCGCTGAGGATCTGGCAGACTCGGAATGTCACGCTTCCCACTGAGACTGGCATTTGGAGAGGGTTTTCAGGGCCCTGGGGGCCCCGTGTGCCAGGGGCCCCATAACAAGCCATATCCCAAACCCTTGTCGGGGAGGAAACAGCACCCTGAGGAACCTAGAGGGGTGGAAAAACACTGGAGCACACGTCACCCAGAGCTCAAGCTTAGTAAGCGCACGCACTAACATGGCGCTCGACAACATCCAATGTTTTGAGTTTAATAGTTTACACGTTGATATAACGTCCACGTTCGGTTTTCATTAGCAGAGTTTGTGAGGGTAACGTTTAGTTTTCCTTGCGTTCATTTCACCTCCCAGCTCCTTAAGATGCACACCGCCAGCATGTGGAACCGAGCTGCTTCCTTCAGACTAGCTGCCTGTCAGAGTTTTGATAGAACAACGGAGGAACATTCCAGAACTGTAACAGATGTTTAGCCCCCTGTCTGCCCTCTGCGTCCCCTTGTCTGCCAATCATCTTAGTTTTAGATGAGCCATTATGCTAATGGATTGAAGAACACACCCTATTCCAGTTTAACAAAAGGGCTGCCAATTAAAAACTAGTGTTGCTGTTTCGTTTGTGAAAAAAAAAAAAAAAGAAGAAAAAGAAGAAGAAAAAGACGGAGAGACAGAGAATTTACTGCTTTGTAACTATTTAACTGCCCAAAGTTCGCCATGCAGTTCTGTCAAAACCATTCAGCACAGATGGATTGTCGGACAAGAGATATTCGGAGGGTTTAACAATAATGAGCGCCACGTGACTGCGCCGTTCAAATCGAGTCTGCCATCCCTGATCCTGGAGCTGCAATCAACACTGTGCCATCTGCAACGCGGCAATTAACGTAATTGGTGTACATTACATGCTTATAGCCGGGCGCGTTCTCCACCCACTATTCCTCACCTTAATAGGATGCACTGCGGATATGCTGCGAGAGCGTCACTCTTGATTGGACACGGAGAGAGAGGAGCTCGGGATAGGTGGGAGGAGCGAGGGTGTGTTGGCGTCCAGGTGCAGGGGAGGCCAGAGAGCAAGCGGCCCTGGCTCTCTCTGACACGACCACCTTCTCAACACCTGGAGCTGGGGGGCCGCGTGACGGACACCTCGGTCGAGCTAGATGGATCGCAGACACCAGGCAGACGACACTCAGGGCTTCTCCAGCTGCTACGCCGGCATAAATTGGACTTGATTAGAATTAATCGCACCCACATGAGTGCAATTTGCAAACAACCAAAAAAGACACGGAAATCCGGAGACGCACGCTCAAGGCTCGGGTTTTAGACAAAGAGAACTTCAGTTTGACTCTGAGATGTCTATTGAGCACACTGTATGCGTAGAGTACAAGAAATACGTCTTGATGCATTGAATTGAAGGTTTGTCAATGGTCCCTTTTGCAATACTTTTTGAAATTTGACAAATGACTCATCAAATACAGTGGCGTATGCAAACTAGAACCGCCGAAAGTTAGCCTTCTTTTCATTTCCATTTCCATTTAGCAGACGCTCTTATCCAGAGCAACTTACAGTAAGTACAGGGCCCTGAGGCAAGTAGGGTGAAGTTCCTTGCCCAAGGACACAAAGTATTTTGCACGGCCAGGAATCGAACCAGCAACCTTCTGATTAATAGCCTGATTCCCTAACCGCTCAGCCATCTGACCCCCCAGCATGCTATGGAGGGATGAAGTATGAGTCATGTTCAGCTCGTATCTAATTGTGTCACGTCATGGGTCTGGGGCTGGGCCATTGTTGCTTGAAGAATAAATTGGGTAATTCAATTAAAGTGCTTCCCAAAGACACATCATAAGTGATGGAAAACGACTCTAACCCGGACCTGAACCCTGTGTCGTCCCCCGCCCCCTCGCACCATCCTCCCCCGCCCCCCTGCCTGACAAATAGATGACGGGGTATAATTGAAACACATTGCTGCCAGTGTAGGTCAATAACCACGATCCCTCCCCCTCCTTCCCCCTCGCCAGCGCCAGATTAAACCACTCTGTTTTATCTATCCACACCCCGTCCCGTCTCGTCCAGCCTCCCCACCACAGATAGCGGGAACGTCAGCTGCTTATCCATAAAAGTCTCCCTTATCTTTGAAATAAACAAATACATAAAGCACAGTGGGCCGCTCCCCGTCCAAGCAGTTAAGGACTACTTAGTTTAAGGCAAACAAGCGGGCAGTGTTTTGTTTGACACGTCAATACCGGATGAAGCGAGGCTGTCAGTCTTGAGCGCGTTCAGCCTCTCACTTTGTTTAAGCGAGGACGGGGCGGCCATGTTGGTCGACAGCATTGGATTCGCTCGCTGACTTGACTTTGAATATGTCCTTCCTTGACCTTGAAGAAATCGCAGACCCACAAACCGATTAAAAGTAGATCCCGTTCGACTTTGTTTTTCGCGTTGGGTAGTACTGTCGGGTCTGGAAACCATGAGGACAGTGTAAGATGCGAACAAAATAATGTCCTTCAATGTCGGCGTAAGAGTGGGACGCGACGGATTGCAAGGCCACTGTACCGTCTCTTAAGCGATTAGCCTTCGTAGCTTCTTTGGACAACAATTCAGGACAATCACTCTGTTTGCACACGATAAACACAGATAGGATTAATTAGCTTAAGCACAAGTGTAATATGAAGCTAAAATGAACGATTATGTGTATTTAAGACCAGACATGACAAATATGCCAGCCTAAATTAATTTGATAAACAAATGGGAAAAGCAGGGTTAGAGTTGAAGGGTAAAAAAAAACCCTCCATTATCTCCTACTCTTCGCTGTGTGCTTCAGTGTAATTATACGTTGGGTTAGATGGAGTTAATTGAATCTGCTCCATCCAGTTTGTTTACAGTTTAGCTGGAAGGATTTGAAGCAATAATTCCTGACTTTCAACATCACACAAAATAGTGAATGTGCTCCGAAAATATGACACTCTGTTTGTGCATGTCAACAGTGTGTGTGTGTGAGTGTGTGCCTTCGTACTTCATTAATGTTCGTGCATGATTGTGTGTGCCTACCCCACAGGAAAAAGACAGCAAATTAGGCATGGATGGGTATTCAATTAAGCCCTTTGTCAGAAATGTATGTAGGGTGGGGCAGGGTACCCAGTACTGTAATCCTTCCATGCCCAAAAAGGTGGCAGGTCTATTGTCTGACTGACTGATGAAAATTGTTTACAGGCGTGCTAGACCAACAGATTAGACTGCTATTGGGGGGCCACGATAAGGAGCCAGCCAGCAGTGTGTCAACTGCCTCCTCTTCTCCCGCTTGTTTTACCGGAGAAGGAGTCAGCTCAAACAATGCCTTTAATCCATTCCTGCACACAATGAGTCCATCTGACATTACGCTAGGCCCACACACACACACACACACACACACACACACACACACACACACTTCTACCTTTGTGTGCCAGTTCACCGAGAGAGGAGTTCACCATCCAGCTCAGCTCATAACACACCACACCCACTAGCGGTGTCAGGTCAGGGTGTCTTGCACTGCACCCCTCTCAAAGTAACCAGTTTTTCCACTCATAGTGTTTTTGTATGGCACCCTGGTTAAGTGTTGTGACAAGCAGCCATGGTTTGAGATGCATCGCAGCATGTTATTCAAACTGATTCAGCCCAAGGGGTACCAAAACACTGTCCCTTCCATGCCAGGAGAATGTCCTTTACAATATTCTGAGAATACAATTTGATTTGTGTTTGCAATGTCATTGGAAGGGGTTGTGTAATAACAGCTCCAAAAGATACAATGTACATGACTGCTCATTGTGTAGAATAAAACATGATTACAAGGTTGAAAATTAATGGAATATGCTGAAAAGGCTTCACTGAATAGCTCTCATTCAGGGTGCCTGGAACCTGAAATGCAGGACATTTTGCCCTTAACCAAGCAAATATTTCTATGCAAAACATGTTCTTAACCCGTGAATTTGTGCACGAATTTCAAGCACTCCTGCACGGCATTATTTCATAAGAGTTGGCTCCCGTGTCACATGAGGCAATATGAAATATCTTAAACTGCACGGTTTAATAGGAAATGGCTATGGCAGGTCAGTCTTTCGCAGAGGCCGTAAACAGACCATAAATACTGGCTAAAATGGACTGAGAGGATGCAGAGTGACAATCTCGCTGGTCTCAGAGACAGATATATTGAGCCATATATGCCTTTACTACAACAGATGAAGTTATCAGCATAAAACCTAGACCCATATTACCCATTTTCATCTTCTTACGAGAGTCCTCTGACCAGATCATCCACTTCCTTCCATCAGGGGCCTCTACACACGGGAAGACCTGTAAATATCCATGTGACCCTAGACTACAGGGTCACCCTGGGGTCACCGAGGGTCATCCCATTAGATAAAGTACCCCTGCTCTCGTGTGGCAGACCCTGTGTGGGTTGATGGCGTCGAACTGCAGACTAGTGGAGTGCTGAGCTCAACTACAGTACGTGGAAAAGACTATCAGCATACTGTGTCAATATGTACATATGTTGTCATTCATTTCATGCTACATAAGGTTATAGTATTTTAGAAATGTTGAGTACAGACACACAACAACATTACAGAATCCTGGATTTCTTTAAATATGATCTCTCTCACACACTGCCTTATCTGCTGAGAGAAATACAATATATTTTATGATATTGCACATAATACATTGCACGTGAGGAATCAACAGGTGTGTGTGTGTGTGTGTGTACAACATGCATGGACCACCTCCTGGAAGCATTGATCACCCACGGAACAGGACGTCTACTCTACATTGCCAGAACATTCCACCAACAGCTGGCTGTTCCAGGGGCAACTGCTTATTTCATATTGCTTAAGTAAAAATGATCATTGCCAATTAAATGGCCATTAATTGTGCAAGCATAAGCATGGGATGCTGCCAGATGTTTATATAGGAGAGAAAAATAGCCCTTCTTATTTATATTTCACTAATAGCCAGCAGCATGGTCTCCCTCCCTCCCAGACAGAAAGCATACAGTAATTACACATGAGCACATGCATCCAGAGCAACACAGGCATATGGAATGGGGAATAAACACACACACACACACAGCTAAGAAATTATATAAGCCAGCATTTATCACAGGTGGGCGAAACAAGGGAAGAGACCTTGGAAAACAACTTCATCCATACAGATTTGCCATAAATTTATCTTAATAACACAATTCATTCTAACAGAATTTACAAATATATAAAAATGATACCACGACTGGCGTAAGTTAAGTTTCAAACTTTCCCCCAATCCTTTAACCCAGATAAAAGCCTTTCCAGCTCTCTCTCTTCCTCTCTCACTCCTCTACGAGGGTTGGATGATAAATGGGTGTCATCTGCTCGCGCAATCTGTCCAGCTCTATGCTGACCCCACAACAATGGCCAGGACCCCAAGTCTGCGCCCCAGACCAGCAGAAAGAGCTGAATTTAGTCTTTCCGTGTCCGGGGCCTGACCTGGGCACAGCCTGCAAAGTCTCCGAGCAGCACATTGTTATTCCCCTAAGCTGAGCCCCAGACCAGCCTTAGCCTGGGTTTCCAGCGACCAGCATCCATTGCAGGTGTCATCAGCCGACCCCTGACCCCTCCCTGAGCCAACCCTATTAGAGCAGACAAGTCCTGATGCCGGGCGCCTCACCCCTTAGCAAGGGGAGCTGAGCTAGCCAAAGGTGCAGAGGCAGTTGGTGGAGATATACACTCACACACACACACACCACCAAAAAAGAAACAACGAACAAGAAAACACTGAACAGACTGGAAGAGGAAACAATAGATGAATTCCAGAAAAAAGTGAGGTTACTCAACCATTTCCAAAGCCCATGCATTGTCGTTATTCTATTTGTCTTCCACCACTTACACCGTAAAATCCCATACGGTATCATCATTGCTCCGGTTGTTGCCTCTTTCCCACAAAATAACACATCATTGGACAGATAGCATCAATTCAGCCAGCTGTAATCCGGGCACCACCGGTTGTATCATTCATTCAATTTCACCCAGCGGCAACGGCAAACACAGTGCATCAAGATTACATGAGAGAGGGGAGATAGAGGGGAGGGGAGTGGGGGACAGGAGGGGGGGGGGGTGGTGGAGGGGGGGGGGGTGGCAGGGCAGAGAGATGGGAGGAGGTTGTATCTATCATTTCATGTTGCCCCTGCTACAGCGACAGATCTGATCCGGCAGTCCTTTGGCTGTCTTAACAGAGAGGCTGGCTGTCAGGTTCTTGGACAGAGGAGAGCTGCCTCCAAGCTGGGCCAATCAGCCCCTGCTCTGACAGGGGCTGGTCAGAGTGGATTTGTGGGGGTCGCATGACTCCGACGACCTCTCGATGCGGCAGACGGGGCCGAGGCGGCCACGCTTGTTTTAGCTAATGCAATTAACCTTGTGTGGTTCTAACCCCCCCTCCAACCCTCCCACCCCAGATTAGCTGCAGGGACGAGGAGAGAGAGACAGGGGGAGAGAGACAGAGAGAGAGAGAGAGAGACAGAGAGAGAGAGAGAGAGAGAGAGAGAGAGAGAGAGAGAGAGAGAGAGAGAGAGAGAGAGAGAGAGAGAGAGAGAGAGAGAGAGAGAGAGAGAGAGAGAGAGAGAGAGAGGCAGAGCGAGAGACGAGCGAGAGGTGGAGACTTTGATGAGAGGAAAAAGGACGTGAAATTTGGGAAGTGAGCAGGAAACAGTCGTAAATCAAGGAGAGAAATAGAAAATGGAGAAACACAGAGGGCTGGAAAGGGAGGGAGAGAGAGAGAGAGCAAAGGAGGGACAGAGAGAGAGAGACAGAGAGAGCGGGCAGGGGAGAAAGAGAGGGACAGAGAGAGAGGGAGAGAGAGGCCAGGAGGAGCTTAACATTTAATGATAGGAGCTCCAGGGGCCGGTAGGTGCAGGCCGGCTGTAAGTCTGGACGGGAGGTGTCCCGCCTCAGGGGAAGAGGGCTTCACAGCAGCGCCCCTTCGAGAGGGGATGGGGGAAGATGAAGAGGCGGTGTCAGAATGCCTTTTAATGGTCAGGACTGTGGTTAGTTCCTCCGACTCAGGCCTCTCCCCCGTGGCTGTGAGTCCACTCCATATAACTAGCCATAATTCAACTCATTTGGCAGTTTGGGGTCTCCGAGGTCTGGGGATAAAAAGTGTGGGGAGGCCTAATGGCAGGAGGAACAGCTGAGGGCACGTCTTCTGAGATCTCAGCAGGAGAACATTGCTGGAACAGGCCCATTTCTGGAACAGAAACCACCACTGGCCATTAGCTACTGAGGAGGAGGAGGACCTTGTCGGAGAGGAGGACAGAGGCATGCCAACGTATGAGCTCTCTCACTGCGGTATTGTTGCTAGTGTGCGATATGAGCGAATGAATACCCCAGATACGCCCAAATGAAGGAGAAAACAATCCAAAAAAAAAGACTGAATCTCATCTTCTTTTGTCTATCGCAAATAAATAGCAAAATCCTCATCTCGCTCTGTGGGCTACATTGCACTTAACAGTCTTTCCCCTGTAACTCTAGAAGAGCAATTAAGCATCAATAAATGCATGGTTGGTGTTTGTTTACTTCAGTTCACTGCCCTTACCAGTCTTGCACCCTGGGCAACATGAGCACAAGCCAGAAGCCATGAGGATTTTTGAGCTAATTACTGAGCCTAAACCACACGGAATCATCCAGAACCTTCCAGTCATAAACAATAGGTTCAAAGCAAAGACAAGAGACGTGACCATTCTCTCCAATTTCACACACAACACACGCACGCATACGTATAAACACACTCGACAACTGCTTGCGCATCGGCTCGTCTAATCTAACGGTGTTGATTAGCGATGATGGGGGCTAGCTGTCTCTGCAGTGAGGAAAGGGGGGAGGGGGGTGTTACTGTCCAACATGACTACATCTGTACTTAACAGACATGAATGAACACACACACACACACACAGTTGGTATCTGCAGCTTCACAGGGGGGGGAAGTGCCTCCTGAGGGGGTTTAATTGAGAAACTGGGAGATGGGGTGCACTACCTGACCCTTCTGTGTTGGGGCATGTTGGACCCCCTCCCGATCCAAGCCTGGTGTTCTCCCACCACAATTAAAGAGTGTTGAGGCACATCAAAGTATTATGAAATATATATATATATTTTTGTACTACTGATGAGAGACAATGAATGAACATAGTTCATTCTCATTTATGGTGAAAATATAGATGGTTGGCTAACCATGTGCACATTTACTTATGGTGCTAGCATTGCTGTTCATGTGTAAATAGTGCATGCATTTATAAACAAACAGAACAACCTCTTCATGGTATTAAAAGAGACCGTTGCGAGTTCATCTCAAGCCACCGTAGCAAGGACACTTGCACAAACACAGCCCCACTCTTGTCCACATCCAAATAGTCTCCACCAAAACACAGCAGGAACAATGTCATTGTGTGAATCCCACACTGACTGCCCCCTCCACAAAAGGAAAAAACGCATGGCGACTTGGTTTTCGAATGCGTATCACACACACAAACACACACACACAACCCAAGGGCAGCCTTTGTGTTCGCCACACTCATTACCGGCCAGACGACGACATCTCCACACATATGTGCTCATTATTTACAAAGCTGAAACGATAATACTACAATGTCTGTGTGTTGCTTCCAAAAGTATTCTTCTCCAAAGATTGAACACCCCAACACAACTAGCTTCTGCATTTCTAGCTCGCATGCTGGCATTTTCACAAGACGGCTCGTAGGGCCGAGAAGAAAAGTTGGATTTGACCAAAAGGAGAGATCCCACAGTCCAAAACGGGTGTAATTTAGAGATTAAGACCGTCAGCCGCTTAGGGGACATCTATATGATGTGAAGGTTAATGATAGACTGACGTCTGTAATGGTGGTCGTCACCGCGCGGCGTTGCAATCAGCTCCGCGAGGGGAAAATAAGTGGGTCACCAGACAAGACCTTGATTAAAATCACTGTGATTATACCGTGGCTTCAGCTCTGATTTTGCTGCTTTCCCCAACATCTGTCCCTGCAAAGATGGAACCCGGCAATATGCGTTGGAAAGTACGCACCGGGACGACAGACGCATGCGACCACACCACCACATGACCACATTCCTCTGCACGTACACACACACGCGCTGACTGACAGGGCGCGCAGACATCCGAAACCGCGGTTGTCTCTCTCTTCACCTCCCGTTTATGACCGTTCGTGCCAAACTAGATGTTCATTTCGGTTCATTTCTAAACGTGTCTTTTCTCACATGTACTAATGCCAACCGTAAATATATAGTAGACCATGGCATGGCTGGACAGCTCGGTTCCCTTGTTAGCGCTGGTGTGGTGAGTTGAATACATGCCTCAAACATGGCCAGAGGAATGGTTGCTCCCAAGACGGCCTTGAGCCCCAAAACCGCCACATCTGCAAACACTGGACTAAACATGGAGTTCATCACTGAAAGACGAACACCCTGAAACCCACACAAAGCTCCCGTGCACACAAACATATGCATGTTTATTCCGAGCCAATAACACGCAAACAGTCGAAACAAAAGCACGCGTTGAAGTGGATCTCAGGAACTGCTCAGAGCTGTCTACAATCGTCTGTAATACATTTAATTCAGTATTTTGTGATAGACTGCAGCAGGAGAATAACTGCCTGGTCAATACAGAATAATGTTTCTTTCCTGCTCCTGCCAAGTTGAGTGGGAGTATATCTGAGAAACAAAGCAAGAGCAAAGAGAATGAGGCTTGTGCCATTTAACAGCAACGTGAAATCAATATACAGTCTGAAATGGCAGGGAAAAGCATCATTGTAAACCAGTTATTGACGTGTAAAAGTAATTTACACTTGCTGGTACAAGACCGATCATGGCAATATTTATTTAGCCGGCAAGCTGGCGGAGGGAAAACAGCACGGCAGCTGCAGCTCTCACCAGATGCTGGTGTTACTATGTCCGTCCATCAAAGCACCCCCCCCGACCCCCCATTCCCCAAACGGTTTGTTCCTCCCCCCCTTTACCAGACAGCCTTAAAACAACTGTATAATTAGAGCCGCATCTGCCACATCGCTGCTGTCCGTCGCCGTTTCGTTCAGGGGACTTGATAAGACATTAGAAAACACCTTGACACACCAGTAAAAACACCAGGACCTACACAGATCCTCCACTGCAGAGGCTGCAATTATACTGTAAAGGAAGAAGGGTGAAGCCACAACAACACTGTGTGCAGTGGACATGAATATAGCTGATTTCAAAAAAGGGTATAGCATTGCTACAATAAGGATTATACATTTAATGGCTTCCAAAATGTATAAAAGAACGGGAAAAAAGCAGGGTGCTGTGATGGGCACTTTTCAGCCAGAAGTCCTTCTTACACTTACACACACACACACACACACACACACACACACACACACACACACACACGATGTATATTTTAATACATATTTATACTATGTATGTAAGTAAACAGAATGCCATTGTTATCAGAAAAAGGCATGGAAATGTGTCCTCATGACAGCATTTTTTATTTATTTACGAAATTGTCAATTCTATCCCGAAAAAAAAATGACGTCGATGACAGATGCCTTTTAATTTTCAGCTCAGCACTATTTGGACATGTTTAATTGATAGATCTCCACAGGACATAATAAATCATTTACAGATTTACCTCTGGCTTTGATCAAGTTGAGGTGACCATGTTTCTGCCCAGAGTCATTTGGTGTGGGGAGCTGATTGAAGGCATGTCAGAGCATGCTCTCTGTGATTAGCATAACACACTGCTAACACTCCCAAGCACTGGTAGAATTATCACCTCCCGTGCATGCACGCACATACAAGCACACACACACACACACACACACAAATAGCACAACTAGATGTATTTTTAGGAAGCTTGTATAGGAAATTAAATAAGGCATCAAGAATAATTTGAATACTTTCAAAGTGTACAGTTTAGAAATACATCATAATTCAATTAATTGAATTGCCATTTACTATGCTGAAATGAATCATGCCATATAAATGGTACTGAACTTAAGTAGAAAATTAATTCTCTTGTTTAGAAAGTGCTGAACAGACATAGCCAATGAGTCTTCTATATTCAACAGATATAAAATTCTAAAATGCAGGCTCCCTCTAGTGGACAGAGATGAAACCATCTCTCTCAGACAGAAAACCTGGTCCTGGTTGGGAAAGAGGATAGTGAAACAAGCAATTTATTTTCTGTACAGGGGACTGATGCTTTGTATTGTGAACAATGTGATCCATCCGTTACAATTCCCATTCTCTTGATTACAGAACTGCGGTGTGCATGGAACATGTTCACGTAGTTATCCTGTACATTCGGAGTGTTTTGAAAAGCTGTTGAAGAACGGCATCGAGGAATGATCTAGAAAGTGTAGGAGAATTCAGGCTAGTACTGGGGGGGGGGGGGGGGGAGGAGGTTTGCAGGATGAGAAAGAATCAGAGGAAGGGTTCACTGAAAGCATCATCAGTGAAGCGCAGTTAGGGTTGGGCGGGGGCCGTGGGTAAGCTGAGGGGTTTGGGGGGGGTTTATGGAGAGGAGTGGGGGGGGGATGGAGACGGTGAAGGTTCACACGCAGTACCACAGAAACCCCCCCTAGCTGGGTCTGCCACGGAGGAACGGAGATGCCCAGGGAGAGGGAGAGAGAGAGAGAGAGAGAGAGAGAGAGAGAGAGAGAGACAGCAGGAAAGAGAGAAAACGCAAAGAGGAATGATGAGGGGGCGAAGGCAAAAAAAAAAGAAGAAGAAGAAAATCAAGCATCAGCAGAAAGAAACAGAAAGAGCAGGAGGCACTCTTCAACTTTCACTTCCATTCCCAGCTGTGTTACGGGGCGAAGGATAGCCTTTGAGGAGCTTGTGGCAAAACACGAGTACACACACTGCCGGCGCGAGCACACACACACACACACACTACATCCTCTAGCAAAGTGCAACGCTTCACTGTCTGACCTTTTCTTGACATCGCTTTCCCAATCTCCTGTTCGAATGTTTGGGGTTCTCGGGAAATATATAGAATTGTTGTTGTTTTTTTATGATTGCGCAACGCACCCTCCCTCATCACGGCCGCTCCCTCGTCTGTGAAGAAGAGGACAAACAACAACAGCAAAACAGCGTCTGATACAGATGTGAGTCATTTGGCTGTCGCCCGCCCACGCTCCCTGTCTGCCGCATACGGGCCGGGGTCGGCAGACATCTGTGGGAGGAGGCGAACAGCCCCAACACGTCAGCACCGCCTCACTCCGGCAGGAGAGTCAGAACGCTCGTGAAGAGGAGGCGCCAGGTTAAGAGTCTGCCGTTCTGTCTCTTTCTCTCTCACTGTGTCTCTCTCTCTCTGTGTCTCTCTCTCTCTCTGTGTCTCTCTCTGTGTGTCTCTCTCTATCCCTCTCTCTCTGTGTCTCTCTCTCTCTCTATCCCTCTCTCTCTCTTTGTATCTACTGTTTTAGTCACGGTGGTTCCCGCAGGTTATTTTTTTCTTCTTCCCTCCCCCGCCTAGCATTATCCCTGGGGTGTTCTCAAGGGGCCTGGCAGATAAGCCACTTGAAACGCATTTCCTAAAGATCAACTCACTCTTTATATGAACTCCTCCATCACAACTTGTCTGTAAGAAAAAGTGAAAAGAGAGAGAAAAGAAGGGAAGTCTTTGAAAGTATCCCTCATAGCGTTCCCCTAGATGGCTGGCAGAAGAACAAGATGGGAGGGGGGGGGGTCCCACAGAGTGACTCAGGAAAACTAGGCTGTGGTGTGTGTGTTTTTGGAAGTCGGGTTGTAGCAGGAGACCCAGCTGTGGGCTGCGGGTGGTGTCAAGGTCTGGGTGAGAAAGTGTCGTCTGTCGTCTGTTTTGTACGACCGCAGCGTGTTGTCAGGGCCTCAGGGCATGGTCTGGGCATGCATAACTCGGGAATGGCTACCACCTCCAAAGTTCATGGTTCTGCAGTACTGGCTCTGTGGTACCACTTCCTCTACAACATCCTCTGACACCTTGCGTCAATGATTTGGCAACCTGCCTGGAAGAAGGCAGCCATTATTGACCCTCAGGCCGAGAGGAAAAGCCCAGTACATGAATTACTATCCTACTGCAGCCTGCTCTGTCAGCCAATTATGTCAATTATACCCAGAATCCCCTATGGTGTTTTCATTAGACGTTAGACAATTCCAGCCAATGAGGCGATTTGTTCCACTATTTGTTTACCGACTGTGTCTGTGGCCAGGAGGGAGAACAATATCTGATATCTCCCTCTGCGATCAGAGCATTCGGAATCCTCCACTGCTTATCTTCACCTGGCTCTCTCATTGAGGTTTAATCTGGTCACGGCTACTTAGCAGCCACTATCAAAGGGGATGAACTGAGAGGCAGTTATGAGGGGGAGGAGGGGGTGCACATGCAGATAGTGAGTGGGAAGGAGAAACAGAGACACAGAGAGAGAGAGGGAGAGAGAGAGAGACAGAGAGACAGAGAGAGAAAGAAAGAGAGTGGGGGGGGAGAGAAGTGAAGAGACAGAGAGACAAGCCACTTGACGTCGCCCTCCTCCTCCTCCTTCTCCTCCTCTGCTCGTGTCAAGAACCAGTCACGTGTGAAAACTTGCCTTATAACTTCCCTTCCTGTGACTAGTGGCTGGGAGAGTTTGACAGATCTGTGCGCCGCGGAGACGTCGCCCTGCCATTTGGCACGCCATGCGCGTCTGGTGCGCTGGAGACTGCCTGTCAAACGCCTGAGTCCGCCCAACAGCCAGGGACCCTACGGAGCGCCAGATGGGCCATTAAGGTAGTATTAATGTAGATGCCATCGCTTTTTCCTCCTCTGACTGGGACATGCTCTTCGAACTGCGAGCAGCTGCTGCCATTTAATGCCACAGCTTCCTGCTAAGTTTGGGCCAACTGGCATGGGCTGGGTCTGCCCAAGTCCTCTTCCCTGTTACCCGATTATACCTGAGACTGGAGGTTTGACATATTTTAAAGTGAAGCGATTGAGAACTTCCCGATTCCAGATGACTTCCGTGGATACACACTGTAAAGGCTGTATCATGCTGGGTGTCTTACCCATCTGTTGTCCCTCACTTCAGCACAATATCAAGAGGTTCACTGTAGCATTTCAGTTATGTTGTGCCCTACTGAGTGTTAATATCATGCTTTAATTGAGAGAGAATTGGCTGTTGGCAAGAAACTGAAAGAAGGTTACACAAACAGCCATGAATAAATGTTGTAATCAGTAATATTCTATTTGGTTAAGTGCACTAAAATGGGATGCTTTGAGATCATTATTCAAATCACATTGTCAAAATCCTATTACCAGACTTAGTTTTCCACTAAGAAAATGTACACAATTACAGTACGGAATTACACGCACCAAGAGCTTATTAAACCTCTCGGATTCAATGTGTGGAATGGCAAAGCATGCTAGCAGTCTAACTAAAGGTCACAACCACACTATTCTCACTGTATTGGATAATAAAGCAAATATTAAGAACAAAAATGTTGATAAAGTGGTAGATTGACCAAAACTAGTAATGATAGATTGGGAAGCTAAGATAGCTTAACAAATTAATTGGAAATATCAGAATGACAAACACAACATTGTGTTGAATGTCATCGCGCTTTTTGTGTGACTCTCTGCCTTTGACTATATTCAGATGACAGATCTTTTTTTTGTTGTTGGAGAAGGCGGAGGGGGGGCAGGGGTTATGGGTACTGTATACAGGCCTACTCCTGCATTCTTCCCAGTTCCTTCTGAATGACAACAAAAGAATGGCGGAAGCTTCCAGCATCTCCCTGCCTGCTAGCATGTCCTCGTCTCTGTCACCCTCTCCAGGGTGGCTTCTGTGAGGGGGGGCACCCCGCCACTCTGAGCCCCGGCCCCTTCCGACCACACGTGGGTACAACACAACAGCTTCGGTCTGAACGAGGGGGTGGGAGGGGGGGGGGGGGGGGGGGGCTGCCGAAAAGGTCCCAGGGGGTAATGTAAATGAGGAGCGCAGGGCTGGTCAGTGTTCGAATCAAACGCACCGCTACCGAAGCGCGGCAAACGCTTCTGGTCCCCCCACCCGTTAAGTGTTAGATATCAAAGTGACACCTTCTCCCATGGCTACTCCTGACAGGGAGCCTCCTTGTCGAAGAATTAGCCATACCTCGCTCAGAGCACAAGTCGTTTGTACGCTTTGGGATACACAAACAGCTTAAATGACAGAACATGCTAGAAACAGCGCCCGCTGGACCCGAGGACACATTCCCGTGGCAGATAAACCCCAAAATACGTTTTTTCTTCTTCTCCATTTAGTGCATCTTGCATCAGGGTACAAACGTTTCAAACCCGGCCGTCTAATGGTGTCTACTACCCCATCTGTGTCAATCTAATTTCAAAACCACTCTTCAACAAGTCTCCAAACAACCTCTACTGACAATGTAAACCAATTTCATCATAATTGATTGAGAGGAGCGAATGCTATTTTGGCAGTTCCACAGGCTGAGCAGGCCAGCTTTCAATAAAGGATATCTGCATAGTGAGGAGGAAGAGACTGGCACTAATCAGGGTTTCTGCCAAGCACCACTGCGGCGCGTATCACCACATAAACGTGTGTGTGTGTGTGTGTTGGGAGGTAGAGATGGGAGGAGATGGGGGGGGGGGGGGAGACAGAGAATGAGACAGGGAGGAGGGAGAGCGAGAAGGAGGGAAAGAACAAAAAAAGGAGAGAGACAGAGAGAGAGAGAGAGAGAGAGAGAGAGAGAGAGAGAGGGGAGAGGGAGTGGGAGAGAATGGTGAAGGAGGGGCTAGTTGCCCAGGAAATCCAACCTGCGATAAATGGGATCTCCTCCTCTTTAGTCACAAGGTGCATGTTATTGCTTTGCCATGCAAATGCATTCAAAGTCGCGTTAATGCCATCCTGCTTTTGTCGGGGAATGATCGTAGTGCCGGGACAAGCAGGCCAGGCTTAGAGCAGCATAGAATAGCAGCGTTACACAGCTAAGGAACGTCTATGTGTGGGTGTGTTGCAAATAGGTTATTTTGGAGGGGGGGGGAAATGTGCGTCTTTTTAGAAGAAAAGGAGAATTAGGAAAGCCCGTGGAGCAGAGAGGTGCACTTGCTCACTGGCAGATTAGCATGAAAGGAAATATCTAATGTTATTTTCCAGAACGGTTAAGAGGGGAGAGAAAAGCTGATAATCATATTATTATTTGTGTAGGAGATCAAGATCAATCAGGGTTACAGCATGTCACAGTTGTACAACATACAATGGCTGTTTTGCCTGCATGGGGGAAAATACACAACCAGCCAGGGAGAAGACAATAGGGTTTTCGATTTCCCATCTGTTCCTGTGACCAGAGTTGTATACCTGCGTCTCGTTTGAACACACAAACACACACACACTCACACATAAAAGAACTCTGAGGTTCCCTTGATAAGTCACAGAGGAGTTATGGTACTCCTGAAGAGTTGCGGTGTTTGCGAATTACATGCAGAGAGGAGGCGGTAGACAAGTTGAACAGAGGAGAGTAGGAATGGGCTTCTCTCCCCTCGCAGGCCTGCAGACCAACCCCAACCCACGGTGGCATTCGAAACAGGAGCCACCAACTACCGCGTTTACAGACGGGGAACAAACACAAAAAACGCCCGAAAAACGATGAACAATACCCTCCAGACGCCAATAGCCGGAGAGGAGCTAGCAGCAGTGACTGTACACAAAACACTCCTGACCGGACTCGCGTCTCTCCCGTCAGGCTACGCGCGAGGAAGTCGTTTTCGCTCATGCGGGAAGGGTGCCTTTCTGCTAGGATCCCCGTCAGGGGAGTGGCGAGTGGGAGATTCGAACTTAATGAGAGCTTTGGCAGCTTGCGAGGACGCCAGGCAGGCAGGCAGGCAGTGATTAACGAAACACTTCGGAGTACAAGGCACAGTGGTGCTCAAAGAAAACAGTGATGATCTCCACTTAATCGCGGAGAAGCCCGGAGCATCTGCCGCCAGAGCAGGGCAGCGGCGCCGGCGAGCTCGCGCTCCGATAGGCTGTCATCTCCAGAGAGCCGCGGCCATATGCTCGGCTCTGCCGCAAACTCGCAGGAAGTAAATTTTCTGACAAAACACGGGGATAAATATGACATTCAAACAAGTTGCGCTCAGTCAGGCTGAACGCGGAGTGTCGTGCCAAGCTGAGGCGGTGCACGTTTCACACTCGAGAAAGGATTTCTCTTCTCTAGTGAAGTCAGCGTGGATGTGGAGACAATGGCTAATATGGGACTACAAGGTGCTGGCCTGCTCAAAGAAACACAAATGCTTAAGCAAGTGTTCACGCATGAGCACACGAAACAACACACACACACACAGGGTGAAGGGCACATGATCCAGATAACAGTAGCGTGACACTAGGCCGATGACTCCCTAGACAACAGGCGAGCTCACATACATCAAGTGAACCAATCTGATAGGGCCTCCGACAGTCATGTTTACACAAGTGAAGTGAAGAGAACCGGAGAGAGGGGTGCCCAGTCCGCTCACATTCACACCCCCAAAGCTCCAAAGAAAGACCAAAGGGAGTCATTGTCCCCGTTTAGGGAGGGGGGGGGGGGGGGGAGGGAGGCGGAAGAGGGGAACAAAAAAATCTTTAAAAAAAAAACAGATTAGCTTTCATTTCTGTTCACAGACGTATACATCCCCACGGTATGACGTTAAAATAATGTCGATCAAACCATTTAATAGGGGCCCTGTCAGAGAGGCCCTCTGTTGCAGGTGAAATGCCATCGCGGGCCGGGACAAAGGCGTCGCAGGTGTGAGCAGGTTCCCAACACCTTATCAGCCACCCGATAAAGTAGATAGTGTTTCGCAGCTCCCAGCTCTCCAGCGCTCCAGCGCTCCAGCTCTCCCTCTCCTGTCAGGAGGTAAGGGGAAACGGGCCTTAGGGGCGAGGTTGCCTGACCCCACATACAGACTCGCCTAACAATACCCTGGATCATATACTTGGGGGGGGGCTGGGGGGCGGGGGGGGGGGGGGGGCACCATGTCTGGACCGGTTGAAAAAATACACCAAGGGCACGGCAGGGGGGGGGGGGGGGCATGGGAGTGGTGGTGGTGGTGGTGGGGGGGGGGTCTGTTTTGGCTTTCGCCCGGGGCCAGTGGAGGCCCACGGTAAGGCTAGACTAGAGGTGGGGAACTGGGCCCCATCCAGACCCCTCTCCTGGCCCTCTCTCTCCCCCGTAAGGCGAGGCCGGTGGCAGTCAGGCGGAGCCCAGGTGGCCTTTCTCATGGAGAGGTGAGCTCCCTGGGCCTGGAGCGCCAGCACTGCCAGGTGGCTGGGCGGATCTGGTCCCCAATGTCAGGGCAGTCCCAGGAACTCGCAGACCTTGTGGGAACCTACGTTTACCCGCACGAACTGGGGGTTGAAACAGGGGGTGGTTGTGGGATGGGCCAAGGGAGTCCAGACAGTGCACTTCTGACAGTATATTTAAATGTTGTCCTTGAAATAAGACGAGGGGGCTACATTTAGATAGAGCCTATTGAAGTGCGTAGGCAGCATCATTCAAGGCGGAGGAAAGAGCTAATAAACAAGCAACACGCAAAGGCTCGATATCCATGCACTCAAGACACAGACTGAAACACACACCACATTAAGTGTGATTCCTTCACCTACAGACGCTGGCGCAGTGGCATAAATTGACTTATTTTGCATGAGAAGGAGAGGGGGGGGGGGGCGCTGGTGTGTGAGAGAGGGAATCAAATAAAATGAGTAGGCAAAATTAAGCTGGATGCAAGTGGAATACTTCACAGGAGAGCCGATTTCATTTCCCCAGCACTTAATTTAGGATTTGTCTCCTTCAGCAGACTGCTACAGAAGGGCTACATAAGGACAGAGAGCGGCAGAGAGAGACAGGGAGAGAGAGACAGACAGAGACAGGGAGAGAGAGACAGAGAGAAGGGAGAGAGAGACAGGGAGAAGGTGAGAGAGACAGGGAGAGAGATACAGGGAGAAAGAAGGGAGAGAGAGACGGGGAGAAGGAATAGAGAGACGGAGAGAGAGACAGGGAGAAGGTGAGAGAGACAGGGAGAGAGAGGGGGAAGGGAGAGAGGGAGAGAAGATGAGAGAGACAGGGAGAGAGACACATGGAGAGAGAGACAGGGAGAGAGAGAGGGAAGAAAGAGAGGGAGAGAAGGTGAGAGAGACAGGGGCCCAGCGCCATGTAGCCTCTGGAGGTATCCAATAGTCACCATCAGACCACCTGGTTAGTTGTGCAGCGTTTCTCCCCACAGATGAATTCTAAACAGAGTTGAAAACATTCAAACAGCAGTGATGATGTTGTTCGTAAAAGGGAACATCAGACTGGATTAGGCATCACAGTGTGGTCTAAAATTGACAAGATGAAATGCAGCGTTAGCAGGATCTCAATTGAGGACACTCCATGACTCGATGATGCTACAGTGTGAGAATGTTTTGGTAGATCTGCACCAATCAAGTTTTTTCCAAGGATTTCAAACGGACAATACAAGATGGGGCACAGTCATACCTGATGTTCTTTGAAGTCCACCTTCCTAAAATCATAGCCAAGCTGGGCGTAGAAGTTGTTCCCAAAGCTGTAGGCCTGTCCTTCCTCCGTCCACAAAAAGGAGTGTCTTCCTCCACAGGCCACGCCCATCACGCCAGGCACACCCCCACAGGCCACGCCCATCACGCCAGACACACCCCCACTGAAGGTCCGGCCTTTCCCCTGACACTGCAACAGGACTTCTACTGGCTGGGTCTTCACTGCTTTCTCCCCGTCTCCAAGCCTGGAAGAACATTATTAAAGGTATCAACTTTTGTTGAATTCATATCCAACTGCACATCTGGTCATGATATATTTGTTGCAATTATACTGTTGTTAACCATCTATTAAGCTTTTATCGTTCTATTAGGGTACATTAGATGGAGACATTTTATGTGTAGCTCAAGCCTAAACATGTGATATCATATAATTAATCAGGTCTATATCTTTATCACAGTATAATTTATTTCATTCATTTTTGACTGATAGTGGTTTATACAGTAAATAATATGGCAGCAAGCCAGAAAGTCAGTGGTAAAATCATCGCTTTCCTGTTGGGTCAGTGTTACAGGAAGTCTGATTAAACAATAACTTAGACTGACGCTCTGGACCAGGTTCCTTTCCCTGCAGAAGTTGCCATAGTAACTGAGCTTGAACCACAGTATGTTGAATTATCTTTGTGGAACCAAATCAACTGAAAGTGAGTCAGACTAACCAAAATAAGCCCGGTTGATTTTGGCAGAGTCCTTCTATGGAACCCTCTATGGGCCCTGGAGGTGCTGAAATAAACACTGACATCTGAAGGAAGCAGTAAAGACCAAGAGGGAACATGGCTTTTGTGACTGAAATCTTTTTCGATGCCGTAGTGGGCGAGGACTGCTCTCAGTCCGAACGGCGTCCAAACAACCAGTTAATCTCCAGGACAGTGAGGTCAGATGTCCCTCCAACCTCCATGACCCATGTGGTCCTAGCACAAGACTTTAAACACAGGTCCGCTGTTAACTACTTGATATCCCCCTTCCCCCCCTACCCCAACCCCCTAGCTAGTGTCATACTCCAGTCCCTCACTCCCGCCCGCCCGCCCCCATCCGCTTGTTTCCTGCGCGTCTGGAAAAATAACTAACAGTCTTCTCCATTATTTCCAACAACGGGGAACGAAAGGTCCTCGTCTGCTGAGCCCACTCCTGACTCCCCCCACCCCCAGGGAGCCCGTATTGATTACAACAACGCTCCAGCTCAGGCGAGACCACACCGGGGTCACCACCATTTCCATCAGAAAGTTTGCAGGTTTAAATTTACACAGCTCTCGCTCTCTCTAACCCCGCCCCCCCCCCCTACCCCCCTCTCTTGCCTCGCTTCCAGGGAGACAAAAAGGAGCAGTTTGTTTTTATTTATTTCATTTCTCCCTTCGCTTCACTCTCTCCGGATATCAGAGACGGTTGCGTAACTGAAACGCTCGCTCCTTTGCTCTGCAAGTGGGTGTCACGGCGCTTGCTGCTCTTCCAACTATAGGCTTCTCGTTGGCCCTCCGGAGTGCGTTAACCCGCTTAGAGGGGTCAAAGCATCACGGTTGAGGGAGAGAAAGAGTATGGAGGTGGGGGGGGGGGGGGGGGGGGGAGGGGGGGAGAGGGGGAAAGATGGAAGCACTTCTGTGAATGTGTTTTCCTGAGCTACGGTGCATTGCCGGTGTGCACCTGAGGGTCAGTGAATCACAGCAGAAGCTCCAAGGCTCTAGAATGCCATTACAGTCAGCCCTTGCGCTAGGAGTGTTTAACAGGAACGCCAGTCGGATGAAAAAACACTGTCTTTTTTCCCTCTACAGGCCAGTCCTCTGAGGCCGATGCAAGTTTAACTGGAACGGGGCTTAGGTATTACTCAGGAAAGCAGAACTCAGGAGCCGTCAGCACACGGTGGACCTGAGAACACGGAGCGGGAACATCTCCTGGCTGTTTCTCTGCTAAAGTCTTGAAGAGACAAAACACCTGATCTATGCATAAACATTTGATGGTAAACAAAGCAAGGCTGAAGCACAGTACAGTCCTAGAGCAATGGCCTTGAATACCTGAATAGTAAGCTAACTTTTGTGATTATGGTACGAGCCATTGGAATTCCATTCCTCACAGCAGTGGCACAACATGATGGTTATAGAAACTTACTGTCCACTGGTTCCATTACCCCAAGCAAAGATCCTGTCGTCAACTGCGGGAAGAACAAAACCGATCAACATTGCATCCATACTTCCAAACAACTCTGACAATAAGACTTCTGTTGTTTGTTACAGCGTGCACAATATATATGACTGAAATCACGTGTGAATCCACATGATTTAAACGTGTTTGTATTTATTCCTCCATTGTTGTGTGTGGGGTGTCCACAAGTTGCGGCGACT
The DNA here is from genome assembly GCF_021917145.1 of Hypomesus transpacificus. NCBI lineage: Eukaryota > Metazoa > Chordata > Actinopteri > Osmeriformes > Osmeridae > Hypomesus > Hypomesus transpacificus. The sequence goes on from NC_061083.1 coordinate 2,567,836, forward strand.
TCTGAAATATACACGTCATATACAGACTTAGATCAGACTTGGTGTCACAGCTTGACCTCAACTCCGCTGTCCCCAGAACTCCCCAGAAATGACAACGCAGCACCGCTACAAGCAGTCTCCACGATAGCAAACAATATAACAAATGGATTCTATCAATATCAACTTAGATTATTGAACATTTATTGAACATTTAGCCAAATATATGCATGACTAATATCAAACTGTTGTTAACCGAAGCAATTGTGTTTACCTCTCAAAGCTGGTCAATACTAGATGCAGCATGTCTTAAGTCCAAACCAGAATGACTCAATTAGCCACACCTATTATTCCAAGTAACCCCTCCCACCACTGGCAATTCTATTTGAAGAAAAATCTAATTTATAAGTTGTTGTAACCGAAATGTTTGATTTTACTATTTTTATATCACTATTCATGTTTTATTTGTATACATTCCATTCCAAAAGCTTTTCAGGATTTTTGCTTGGCTTTGCCAAACCTTGGTAATTGCTGATTGTAAACACACCATTAATTTTGGGGGGAGGGGGGATTTCAGTTTCAAATGTATGTCCAATCCACACTCCAAAGCAGAAGGTGGCAGTAATGCATCAAACAGCTGGATGCCAACTGTCAGAAAACAAGAAGAAGCCTCTTCTGTTAGACACAACCAGGTAAATGGTGGAAATAGAACTGGAAGTGGTGATTTGCACAACAATAAATGTTGTTATACTTTTTGATGTGGTATTTTCTTGTGACCTTTGTTGGTCTGTTTTGAATAATCAACCTTAATATAGAAACCAAGCCTGATTTCAGTGACTTTAGAGCAGTGGTTCTCAACCCTGTCCTCAAGGACTCCCTGTCCTGCATGTTTTTGATGTTTCCCTGCTCCAACACACCTGATTCAAATAAGAGGGTCGTTATCTAGCTCTGTAGAAGCCTGGTAACGAACGTGCATTTGAATCAGGTGTGTTGGAGCAGGGAAACATCTAAAACAAGCAGGACAGGGGGTCCCTGAGGACAGGGTTGAGTACCACTGCTTTAGAGTGATTTGAGATGGGTGGTCTGGGTTTGTATTGGGAGATCCTTCTCAGTCTGATAGCTCACTGATCTGTTCTCTGCATGGTCTTGCTCTACACATTAATACATGAACATATTGCACAGGGTTTTGTCCAGAGCTCCAGTGTTTGATTACAACTAACCACTCTCTGGAAAGCACGGTCGCAAAACTAACGCATGTCTGGAAGATGTGCACAGCCCCTGCCACTGCAGTGACAGTGTCGTTAATGAAGCAACCTGAACACGGCAACGCACTGTTACGGGGGAGTGTTATGTCAAAGTTTGACAGACTGTTTTGAGCGCAAAAGATTTGAAACGTGTTCAACTTGAATACGTTACGACGTCACCCAACCTCTTCCTTGCTAGCTTAGCTTATCTAGTTTCCTGGTCGAGGTCGGATGTGTCTGACTGGTGTGCAGAGGGAGTGGTGTGATGTCAGTGGGTGGACCCCTCCCTGCTGGGTTGGTTTGATTAATACTGCCCTGGGAGAGAGTCCTGAGACTGGGGCCACCTCTCTCACACCCTGCTGTAAAATAATGAGCCTTCAGGAGGGAAGGAGGTGCAGTGGGGGGTGCGGGCGAAGCCCCGCGCACAAAACCAACCGCCGTATATTCAAATGAAACGAGGAGAGGAGTTTCCCCCCCCCTCCCTCCAACTGATTAGACTTGTCTGAGTGTAAGAGAGAAAGAGTCTCCCATTCCTCCTTTTGCGTTTCGCTGTCACCCCTCCACTCTTAACAACCCGACGTGCCACCATCCTGTCTGCGCACGCTTTCTATAAATACCCAGGAAGGCCTGCCGTGAGGTTGGTTGGGTTGGAAGCACAGACAAGGCCCCAAAGTCTCATGGGAATCCAGCAACAGCCAATAGCGTTCGACTTTTACTCATCAAGCCAGCCTGGCCTCATACATTATAAAGCAGCCTGTGTGATTTACCTAAGGTTGTCAAGAAGAGAAAAACTTCAGGCAAATGCAGAGTAATAAATTGTAATCCACGCTGCATATGTTTGACTCGCGACCCTTGGCATTTTGCGGTAAGATTCTGTGCAGGAATTCGTAGCTCAATGAGTGGAAGGAAATATGGGGGAAAGGTAAGAGGCCCGGAAACTCTGGGAAACGTACGAGTTTGTGTCATTTCAGCGATTCATGTTAGAAAGAGGTCATTATGACCAAAAAGCCATTTCTTTGGAGTCTTACAGTCGGAGATCGACCAGATATCACACATGCCTTCATCTCAAACTATAATTTCATTTTAGCAATGCAAATCAATGTGTGCTCAGTATACATTCATGACGGCACAGCACGTTGTACGTTCTGTCATAAGGAACCAATAATCATCCGTGTCTCCAACTTAGAGTTGCTCTCTCTGTTACTTTGGTCCCACAAAGTCTAATTTACTGGCGGCTCACCGCCAAACAAGACCGGGCAATAAACACAATGAGAACTAACCTCAGCCCCAGCAAGAGAGACACACCACCTCCGATGTGAGCGTGTGATGAGCTTTTAAGCGCTGCTGGGAAATTGCATATGGTAATAATTCACTTGAAATGATATCCCTACAGCCCATCTCATAACATACAGCCCATTGGACCACATTTATTATGAAATACCACTAATTGCCAGCTACTGTACCTCTCTGCTGTTCTGAGGAATAATAAGGATAGAAAATATTGTGATTAAAGGGTGTGGATTAGCAGCGACGCTCTTAAACACCCAAATTCTTAAAATACAGGAGGCAGACTAACGAGGGCTGCTGTTAAAAGCATCGTGCAGCCAGGCTGCGGTAACGTGTGGAGCCGTCCTCACCCCAATAGAACTGCTATTCCAGTCACCCATGGAGTAATATACCGCAAAACAACACGGAAATTGAAGGTTTAAATTTACCTTTACAAGTTCATGATTGCTCACAGTAAAACGTGTGTGTGGGTGTGTGTGTGCTGGAGGGGCCGGGCCGGGTGGGAGGGGAACACAAATCGCCGAATTAACTGAATAGATTGAAGATGTATGTGATTTGTATGTGGTGTGTTGTGTGGGGCTGCCAGCCAGTATTCAAACACACTTCCTGCCCTTGTCTCTCACAGTCAGTTATCTGTGCGAGGGGAGAGCAGCAGATGTTCTCTCTCGTCTCGCCCTCCCTCTCTCCCTCCCTCTCTCTCTTTTCCTCTCGCTCTCTGCGGCAAGGGCAGCAGCATCGGCTGGCACAGTGGGCTGGCGGGGGCACACTGGGCTGACGTGTGGAACTGATGGGCAGGCTTGCGTCTGGCAGGCTGGAGCATTAGCCCCCTCCAGCCCCCCTCCAGCCCCCCTCCAGCCCCCCTCCAGCCCCTGCTGCTCCACACCAGCCCACGCCACGGCTCCGGCCCCCCAGCGGCGGTGGCCCAGTGCTCGGGTCCCCCATAAAAATAGCCCATCCCATTATTCTTCTGGTTCCCGGGGGGCCGCAAGGTCTCCAGCATCATTACCAGAACTGAGGATGTGACTCTTCCACTCCGGCCCCTCCTCCCCCCTACTTCCCTCGCTCTAATTATAGGTCAAGCACTCTTTTTGTAAAATTATAAAAACCTTTGTTCTTATCGGGGGGAAAAAATGAGAGTGGAGGCGAGATAGCAACGTGAAGGAGACGGAGGGAAAAATGGTCCAAAAATGTTAACGGGTAGGGGGACAATTTTCAATTATAAAGCCGAGCTAATTTGGTATGACCATCGACTGTCATGCGTGCTGACTGTGGTCCATTATGCAGTCATTTGGGCTCATTCAAATTAGTTATGTTAATGTCCTGTGAGTGAATGTAACACTTGGATGGGACAAGATTTCAGCAATTAATTTCTACAGTCAGCGGAGAGACAAGCAAATTTATTTTCCCCCTCTCAGGGAATTGGTGGTGGAGGAAGCGAGATGGGGAGAGAACATTCTGGAGCAGGGAACAAGCTAAACACAAGCCCTAAATAAAGCCTGAACAATGGGAGCCAATGCCTCCTCATTCATTCAATTGACAATGTTTTGCAGCTTAAACCTGTTTTATTAATTATGTTTGACATTTCCTTAATTAGTTTCATTTACACCAAATCAATCCCTGCTGCTGTATGGCGTCATTTATCATTTTAAAAAATTTGCATAGCCGCAGCTGACTATTTCTACTTAATTATACATTAAAAGTGTCAGCCTTGCTTGCTGCCTGGCATTATCTGCGGCAGAAAGGTTTGTGGCTGGACGGAGCTGGCATTAATCATGGGGCGGGTGGGGGCGGGTGGGCGCTGGCGAGGGGGCTCCCGGTCACCGGCCGGGGAGCCGAGCCGAGGCTTCTCATTTTCGGAGCGCGACGCCCCTGGGTGACGCGGTGACCTGACTGACCTATGCGGAAAGGCAGACAAATCAACGACCTCCAGCCCCGAAACAGCCCCGGACATGTTTACAAAACTAGACGAGAGCAGGGAGCGGAGGTGTGAGAGAATATGCAACAGAATATAACAGGAGACACAGCTAACAAACAACGACATGGCAGTTTATTTACTGTACACAGCTACTAATTCACGGGATCTGCAGTCATCACTTTACATCACAATAATCATAAAGGAAATTGTGTGGTGATGATTATAGCCAAACAAATCATGCATGCTCTTCATTGTGAGCAGTCAAATGGTAAAGATGTGCTCGTTCCAATGCTCTGCCACGTGTAGACTGTTTGCTTACATGGTGTCGGCAAGTAACTTTCGGATGATGCAAATTGGGATGGCTGTTATTTCCTGACGAAAGTTTGTAAACACTAACAATCACCAGGCAGCAACCTGGATCCAATGCGGGCGGCTATCTCATTACAGAGAGAATCATCTGAGTGCTGAGCTAAATATGGCTGTACCACTCGGCCCCCCTTCCCCCCCCCTTCCCCCCCCCTCCCCCCCCCCCCCCCCCTTCCCCCACCACCCACACCCCCCATTCAGGTACTGAGACTAAAATTGTCAGGTAGACCCTAGCATCAGGACTGACAATTACCTGGAAATGTGTAGTGTAGCAGACTGACAGTCTGTCTCTGTCTCAGTGAAAACAAACATCTGTGCGAGTGCGTGGAATGGAACAATATTCTGCTAATCTAAGCAGCGGGAAAACCTGTGTGTTGAAGGTGACTCAATGTGTTGACCCAATTAGTGCCACGGATGAATAGCGTCAGTTGCCCCGCCTTCTGCAAAGTTGCGCTACACCTCAAAGGCGGAGATAACATTGAGTCCCTTTCCAAAAAATGCTGCCGTTTGGAATCCGACCATGTAAACGAGGCAACACCAGAACGACTACGTGCCTGTTTGAACAATCTGTGCTACATAATCGACGAGGAAAAACATTGACATGGTCGAACCTGCCGGGAGTTGAACCGAGGGGAGTAAACAGCGGAGAAGTGGGCTTGCGGTGGCTCCACCCGGCCCCCCAGATCGCCCCGGCTGAGTGAAGCCATGTGGAGACGTGGAGGAGGAGGAGGAGGGGGGGGGGGGGGGGGCGGGGGCGTGGGGGCGCGGCAGCGCCGGTTTCGCCCGACCACGTCCTTCAAGGGCGACACAAAAGCGAGTCGGGCACAAAGGGCCTGATGAAGTGGCTAATGCCCTGGCTTGTCCCAACAGGAACAGCAGGGGGTCCGGGAGGGGGCTGGAGGGGGTGGGGGAGGGCGGCAGGGGGAGGGCGGATACACGGGCACGCCTCACTGCCCTGCCTAGCCGGGGCTAAAGCACCGAGCAGCCATCCCGCCAGCCAGGGTCATTAGCCTAAGCACTGCAGGGCCAGAAACTGCAGACGTAATTGTGAGAGGCCAAATCAATACAAATGGAAAGAAGAAAAATGTTTTTCCAAATCTTTTTGCCCTTGCTGGCAGCCGTAGAAGGGACTGCTCTGGAGTGAGTCTATCCCCCTATCACATGTGGGGGGGGGGGGGGGGCAAGAGGAGGAGAGCATCAAACTTCATTATTCCGTAAAGTTCTTCATCAGCATATTAATGGCACCACTGTATTCAGCCAAAGACTGTTGTGTTTTTTTCTTTTTTAAAGTTAAGGGGTTGAAAATAAGCCATGGACACTCTTTACTCGTAAAAAATATGATAATTTATATAAGTGATCCTCCAGAAAATAGACCCCCTCCCTCCCCTTTTCTTTGACACACACAGTGTACCCCCCCCCCCCCCCCAACCAGCACTGCCAGCTATTCCCCAAAGAAAAGCACCCCTTTAAATGCAAAACATTTCCAGTATCAAGGATTATGATTCCTTTCAGGCAAATGAGAAAGAACCTTGTGAAAATATGATGAGGAATTCACAGGCCCCAAGTCTCCCCCGAACAGTTCTACATGGGGGGAGTGAAAAAGAAATCGCCTATTTGGATGGCGTACATTACCATTACTCTTGTATTGTGTCGCCACTTTTCATAATGAGTGGGATAAGTGTCCCGCTCTGAACGCGCGAGCGCTGACGAAGGAGGCAGCCGCGGACATTACTTGGTTAAAAGCTCAGGTCCTGTGGGTAAAGAGGCCCAGAGAATAAAGAGTATCCGTCATGGCTAACGAGCTATAAGGCTAGGCCCATCGCCTTTATAAATCACCACATCCTGCTGTTTATTTAAATTCATTGGTGCCTCATTATAACTGAGCTATGCACCTTTAGGTCTGAGTTGATTAGGAGTGCCATAGCTCAAAATGGCTTTTAATTCAGTGAAACGCAGCTCTGACCTTGGTGCCGTAACCCTGACTGAAACACACGGTGACTCTCGCATTAATAATGATGCTACCTTTGCTGGGCCGCGCCGCTGCTACTTAAAATATGTATTATTAGTTACCTGCGACAGCACATTTATCACTCCAAATTACCCTTCGGTGTAAAACTGCTTAATTCCGGGTCCCCGTACCCCTCTGCACTATTACCTGCTCTTTAGAAAGGCCCGGAATTAAATGTGGGGATGAAATGTCAGGGTAATGGGGAGGGGATGTGGGTCGGACGCGAGGCCCTAGTTGATCATCGCCCTCGTGGCCCTTCCGTCTCTATCCTGCCAGCAGGGAAGTCTCTCCTCCGCCCAGCGCCCACAGCGCCCAGAGCGCCCTCTCCACC
>NC_061083.1:2575062-2577562 GCF_021917145.1 Hypomesus transpacificus
AAACTAATCCCCCTTGCGCTGTGTGATAGACAGATGTATCTACAAAGTAGAGAGAGGTTTTAAGGCTGTGGGCTGAATCCCAGCTGTCACTGATGTAGTTGTGGGTTTGCACACTTTCATTAAGGGGGCGTGCAATTACTGTCAAACAAACAAACTTCCCGACAGACAGACAGGCAGACAGACAGACAGACATTATGTACTCAATGTAGACAAGTCAGATCAGGGCCCAGTCCTTAGATGAGAATTAAACCACAGGTGAAATAGTGAAGGTAGAGGTATTATTTCTTTGATCCCCCCCCCAACCAATCACCACTGGCTGTGAGAGTAAATGTTGACAGAGGGATTCAGGACTGGATTTCCATTAGAGAAGCGTGATTAACCCAAGAAGCTAGTGTGTGCTCATTCGATGACCGGTCTCCATGGAAGATAGCCTGACATTAACAAACAGTAACAGTAATGGATAGGACAGTTGGAGACACACATGGCATCAAGATGTACGTTTCCTAAGCTTGGTTTCCTCGACAGATTCAGCCCTGATATGGTGCTGAAAATCGTTCTTAAAGAGAATATCGACATATTTCTCCGGGGCCTGGTGTGTTTCTGTCGGGAGTGGAGGACTCACCCGAAGCCTGCCACTATGCGGCAGAGCAGGAAGACGCCGTAGCCTTGGACGAAGGAGGACAGGAAGGCGAAGAAGCCGTTCATGGACATGCAGATGAGCAGGCACTGTCTGCGGCCCACCTTGTCTGACATGCCCCCCCAGAAGAAGGCTCCCAGCATCATCCCCACGTACACGATGCTGCCTGCAGACAGAGAGGGAGACAGAGAGACAGACAGAGAGAGAGAGAGAGAGAGAGAGAGAGAGAGAGAGAGAGAGAGAGAGAGAGAGAGAGAGAGAGAGAGAGAGAGAGAGAGAGACAGACAGACAGAGAGAGAGTGAATGAGAGAAAGAGAAAGAGAGAAAGACACAGAGAGAGAGGACACAAAAGCACAGTATGTTATCCTTTTCAACGCCACTTGTTCTCTGACATCACAACTCTGCCAGGAAGCACTTGAGAAGTCTTGTCTCCCAGGAGAGCAAGACACTAAATGATCGGACATAAAAGTGTCCAAGTAAAGTATGACGCCACATAAAGCTCCATAATTGCCCGAGTCAGAACAGACTGTTTCTCATTAATATAGTTTAAAAGGGAAATTGCCATGAATCCATCTTGAATGGAAAACCTAAAACCATGCTAAAAGGGGGAGAGTTCAATGTGCATTTTGGCTGATTGACAGGTGGGTAAAGATACAGTATTACACCCTGATACTGTTCCTGTATCAGCTGTGGCCATGGCAAAGACTCATCCCACACACACAACACATACATATACCAGCACAAATTTCCCACTACACCTTTTCCTCAAGCCTGAGCCAAAGAAACAAATCCCCCCTGACTTTTCATATTTTTCACAATTTCCAGCTTGTCTACACTAGGGTTAGCCCATTGCCCTGAGCTGTACTGACCGATCCTCAACCTGTAACTAAGAATCCCAAGTGGAGCACCACCCCAGTTAAAGCCAAGCACTGTCCGCGGAGCGGTAACACAGTGAATAAACGCACTGTTGAATAGACTTGAAACCACAGACACCAGTGAATGGGATGACACGCGAGCACAATAATACAGGGGCCACTTCGCAACGGGCCCTTCTGCTCTCCTTTAAGCTTCTCTCATCGGGTGGGCAATCAATGCTCCAACAAAACACCATTGATTTCCCCCTACTGATGGTCCTGATGGGGTTCCCAGACAGGGACTCTTCATCATACAGCGTTCGTTTAGTTTCCGTCTGATTGTGGAGCCTTCCACTGGCTTCTCGGCACCCAGGAGCATTCATCATCCCCCCCCCCCTGCCCTGTTCCACTCCTCCCTCATGTCATCCCTTGGTTTATATCGTCCCTTTCAGATATCTGTCGCTTTCACTGGCTGAGAGTTACAGAGATGCTTTGATGAAAATACTTGCTTTATGGTGAAGTGTTAGTCTTTGTGCATTATTGGTGGACGTGAATATCTTTTAGGATCTCTGCTAATTGCTAACAAGCTGAGGCATTCAGCTTCAGGGAAGAGGGCTTTCATTTGTATTCTCAAAGTCGACGCAAAGACCAAAACAACAGATTGCAACAGATCTGGCCACATTCTGCTTACACATGCTGGGATATAGCTGGAGGTAGTAGGCACTGTGTCTAAGCCATTACAAGGCAGCGATGCAGGATACACCTCATTTGTTTTATGACTTCAGTCAGGTCTCATCTCCGGTCCAAGAGCATATGGCTGGGACAGATAGGTCTCTTGTACATCAGGGGTCAGGCTGGGGACATCCTTATGATTTGTGTGGCAGCCATCTTGAAATATGGTTTCCACACAAGCATTTGTTTCTAAAGGGCAAAAAATTCTCTACATCCACATGTCTCATTAATGCGACTTGTTGGGAATTATAGTCAAATGCAGAATGCGAATACATTT
>NC_061083.1:2580062-2617562 GCF_021917145.1 Hypomesus transpacificus
AGTACATCATGTCAGGCTTCGTTGTATTCGTGCCCCCTTTTTTTTGCTGCCGAAAAGCACACCTCCACCGAAAAGGAGATCGCTGTCTGTGTCATGATTCAGGCAGAAAGGGCAGGATTTCAAAGAAATCTTCAGGAAAGTAACTTATCTTCGCAGGCTAAGGGCTGAATGTTCCGGAGGCGGAGGGGATGACTCACTAAGCTACAGTAATGACACCACGCTGCCTGGCATAAATGATAATGAAACAGATAGGCGTGAATTATTTGTACCCTGCGAACACTCAATAAGGCAGTGGAATTAGATCATGCACACGGCCTGTGATTGCTGGTCTGGTGTTTGCTGGTGTAGCATGTTTGGTGTGTTGACTCTCCCGTACAGATACACACTCACACAAGTGTTCTCACACACACACACGCACGCATTTGTACTTAACAGCCCTATCTAAAACACAGCATCCCCCTCCCCACACAATTTTTCTTTCTCTCAGCCCATCTCTCTATCCTTATCCCTCTCTCTTTGAAACACACACACACACACATGCCCACCCACGCATAAAACGTCTCTGCCACAACACACACACAGACACGCGCTCATAAAAGTCAGTCTACGCAACCACACACACACACAAAAGGCTGTCTGCGCCAGCACACACACACACACACACCGAGGGGAGGGAGGGAGGGAGGGGGGGAGGGAGGGAGGGAGGGGGGGAGGGGAGCGAGAGACACAGGAACGGAAGGAGGCAGAGGGAGAGAACAAGAGGGAAACAGTCGAGGGGAGATGAAAAAAGAGGGATAGAGAGAACGACAATGCAACGAATAAACGTGAGAGCGATCTGGCAGGAATGACAGTCCCCGAGCAAGAGAGGGAGGGTACGGGGGGGTACGGGAACACTGGGAGGACAAAAGAAAGAGGTCGATGGCGATAGGGCAAGAGATTCTATTGTCTAATTGTGCTGGAGAAGATAAGCATGTCTTATCCACTATCTCACTCAGCTCTCGGTACTGATGATCAGATATCGGCTGCCTCTCTCTCTCTCTTCCTCTCTTTCCCTCCCCACCTCTCCCTCACTCTATCGTTTCCCTGCTCCGTCTCACACTCCCTTCGTCTTTCCATCCCCACTTGCCCCTCGTGCCTTCGTACCTCCTTCTCTCCACTCTCATTAAGCTCTCCTTCCGTCCTCTCCCTTGGTCCTCTCTCTGTCTCCGTCTCTCTCTCTCTCTCTCGCTCTCGCTCTCCAGCCCTCGTTTCTCCCTCGTTCCATTACACCGTTTAAGATTCCAGCAGGATCAGGGTCCTAAAATTGAATTCGCTAATTGAATCAGTGTTTTAGGCGTCCATTCCATTCAGAGACAGGCATTGTTACTATTGCATTTTGCTTTCCCCATTCAGCTGTGTCCCAGCAGCCTGCCATAGCCTTCTGATGTGATTAATGCCAAGGTGCTGTGTTTCTGGGACCGAACTGTATGATCCCCTGTGCTGGAGTCCTCCAAGCACAAATCACAACCCGGTAGGATTTGCTTCCTCCTCATTTAATCAGCTGTGGCGAATCGAAACGTGCCTAACGACGGCAGTGAAACTGTGGATGACGTAAGAATGTAAACGCGGCAAAGGGGGTTCTGGAAGTTCAACTCGGTTATCTCGTCTATCTCTAATCTCGCGGATTAGGATTTTGACGTCCTCTGATAGTACTGATTTTGTTGATGTCCTGTCATGGCAACCGCATAGTATTTAAACTCTTCATTTTTTTTTTGTGAGCGGTAATTACAGTTAGCATAATTAGTCTCAAAGGACAAAACGGACAAGGTCAGGGTAATCATGTATGGTACCTTCCAAATGTGCGCACACACATGCGCACACACATACACAGACACACACCAATCATGTTTAGCCTTAGTCACCTCAACAGGGGTGGAGCCTCCATGCAATCAGGGAGAGGGAGAGAGAGAGAGATGTGGGGGGAGAGAGGGAGAGGGACGTGGGGGGGATATTTGGAACACCAGATTCAACAGTGGTAGGGATTCTTACATTTATGTGCTGACCTCAACAATCACCATCAATTCTCCAATTGAACTGAATCTCCAGTTGGTGCTGCTTTTGTCTCTGTGTCTCTAACGGCCATCAGAATGAATCCTTTCAGCCCTCTGCAAGTGGACCCGCCTCAGAACAAGCGGTGCTGTAGGACTAGTGATGTATTACACACCTGCAGTCGTTTGGGCTCTCCTGACTCCTGCTGAAAGCGAAGCGGACACAGGAGGGATGCGTCTCCTCTAAACACTAGCCGAGAAAGGAACCGACCGATATGATTCATCTCGATGGTCCTTCTCCACAGCCAGCCATACCGCAGGTCACCGTTTACTCACACACCCTATCGCGTACCAAAGAAAACACACACGCACAAACACACACACACCTTACCTAGCCACCCTGAGCTGGAGTTGGGCACGCACATGTCCGTCTCGGCGCTGGGCAGCACGAAGCCCACCACGAACACCTCCACGCCGTCCGACATGAGGGCCAGGCCCAGCACCAGGAACAGCTGCCACTGGAACCTCCCGTGGCCGCACTCCTGGATGATGAGCTCGTACTGCTGGGCCAGCTCCTCCTCGTCGGCCCTCCTCTCCTCCTCCAGCTCCTTGCGGTCCCTCATGCCGTCCGACAGCGGCTGGCCCACGGCCACCTGGCCCTGGCGGTCCTTACCCTCGGTGGCGGCGGGGATCCCCTGGTACTCGCCCTCGTAGATCTCGTCCTCGTCGTCGTGGCCCTCCGTGTTGTCGCTGGAGGCATCCTCGTTGTCGTGGTAGCCGCCGCCGCCGCCGTCCGTCGCCGGGCGGCCCCGGCGGTCGTCGCCCTCGTCCTCCTCGTCCTGGAAGCGGCTGTAGTTGCGGTGGGAAGAGTACTCGTCGGTGGCCAGGTTGACTGCCTTGTTGACCTTCTTGGCCGCGTGCTTCTTGGCCTCCCTGGCGATGTCCTTGGCGCCCTTCGTCAGGGAAGTCCTGTTGTCGTAGCCGTCCTCCATGCTGGCACCAAGGGGGGCTCTTCCAGGGGGGGGTGGTGCAGGAGAGGGTGCCGGGTTGGGTGGGAAGCAGAGGCGGGTTGGGTGGAAGGGTGGGGGCGGTGCGGACGGGGGGGGCGGGTGTCAACAGACGGAGGGAGCTCTGGGGCGCGGCGAGGCGGGGGTGGAGGTGCAGCGGGGGGGAAAACCCTGGAGACTGCAGTCACCACAGGAGACAAGCCACACTGGCTGGGGATATCATGAATCAGGCTGGCTATAGGAGAGAAAGTGAGGGGGGGAGAGAGAGAGAGACCAGTCAAATAAGGTCAGTACATCACATCTCTCCACTGCCTCCATACCCAGAACAAGCAGGTGATACACTGGCAGGACAAACTCTCTCAACATTCTGCCTCCATCCTTCATGCCTTTTTAATCATTTCATTGAGAGATGCGAGGGGAATTGCATTGGCTATGTTACTGTCAGTTTATATTCACATAGTACATTCCATTTCGAGCAAAAGCTCCCCCGTTTAATATTTAATAAGTCGCCCTCAGTCTCAGGCTGGGCCAATGTGCTGAGTCATGATCTGTGCCATAAAACTAAGCTGCCTGAAATCAATTTGTGTTTTAATAAAGTGTTGGTTTGTTCGGAGGGTGCGTGGTGTGGCATGACCCAACAGTGAGGACTGCTCCATCCTGTAACCCATGGTTGGGTGACTGGGGAACACTGAGGGTAATGGCCGCATCCTGCACACACACACACACAGACACACACAGAGACACGCGCACACACAGAGACACGCGCACACACAGACAATTGTGCTCTAAAGAAACGGATTTGGCTTGGTCAGTGGTTTCATACACATGAATGAGGCCACACACACACACACGCACACAAACACACACACACACACTGGCTGGGAGAAGCCCCTCCAGTAGAGAAGACCTGGCTTGGTGGGAAACAGACCCCAGCGCAGCCCTGTGTAACATGATTTCCGGTGACTGCTTGCAAACCGCAAACCACAATCTTCAGACATTTAGCTTCATCCCACCAGCTTATCTCATTATTGATCCAAAGCTGTGTAACGTGATTAAGGTGGGTGAAATAAAAGTACAATTAAACTGCTGATTTGGGCCAAATTCATTTGACAGTTGCAAGTATTTGCTATATCATCTCCTACGAGTAGGGAGTCTCTGTGTGTGCATGTGTGTGTGTGTGAGTGTGTGTGCGTGTGCACATGTGTGTGTGTGTGCACGTGTGTGTGTGCGTGCGTGTGTGTGCGTGTGTGTGCACGTGTGTGTGCATGTGTGCGTGCGTGTGTGTGCACGTGTGTGTGCATGTGTGTATGCACGTGTGTGTGTGCACGTGTGCGTGTGTGTGTGCATGTGTGTGTGTGCACGTGTGTGTGTGTGCACGTGTGTGTGTGTGTGCACGTGTGTGTGCGTGTGTGTGTGTGGCGTCCCTGTGTGTCTCTGAGCTGCTCTCCACAGTCTCTAATGAACACTGAAGCCCTGTCAAGAGGACACAAATCACAGCCCAGGCCTCAGCTCCCATAATGCAATTTTACTGGGTAAAATGACACCCCTGATTCAAGGTGACTCTGCTAATCCCTTTTGACTCATCGGTTGGCTTCTTTAGTTAAGACCGTTATTAGAACCATTCTCTTTTGACATGCAAGGTTTCATTTTTCAGCAGGCAGAATGGCTTCATCGTCGTATTAGCCCAAAGTTCTGCAAAGTATCTGTATTCAATAGGAATCTGTATTCATGTGTTCTCAAGATCTTTGTTTAAACAGACTAACTGCATCATTTCAGAAGGTAGGTGAAGGACGGGACTGGCAATAACATACGGCTACGGCAGTACCTTTTTTTAAACCACAAAACTGAATTTTTATATTCGATTTCAATATGTTTTCCACCCTCCCGTAGTTGCAGATGAGAACATCTCTCACGCCCGGCTGTCGTCGACAACGTGAACTCTGAGAACGGGAACCGACGGCAACGCCCTGACAGCCTATCAGGACGAGACGATGACGCCTCGCCGTGCTCTAAGCAGGACCATCACATTCACGCAACACCCTCAACCACACACACGCGCACGCACACACTCGAGCAGGGCGGGTGTCCAGCCAGCGTGCGTCAGTCCGTCAGTCAGGAAGTTGTCGGAGCGCGGCGCGAGCGCCCCTGTCAGCGGTGATGAGGCTCAGAGGCAGGCGGAGCGCCTCGCCGGCCGCCTCGCCGTCCACCCCACCTGACCGCCGCTGACGAGACGGAGACAGCGCAGACAGCAGGGCCAGCAGGAGCTCAACAAACACATCTCCAGACACCTCCCCCCCCCCCCTCCCCCCCAAACCTACCTCCCACCATCTCCCCCAACACCACACCCATCCTCGGCATCAGCGAAATCTCCACCCCGTCGTCACCGACCTCCCTTTCCCAAGCCCCACAAGCGTCCAGTCCCATCCAGCCTCCGCCGGTCCTTCACCCTCAGACATCCATGCTTCATGCTGGCTGACACAGCCACCACAGCAAACAGGAGATGAGCCCAGCCCGGACTCAGAGGGGTTCTTTCGGCGGGTAGGGAGAGGATTAACGCCCGTCTGAGGGTGGCCGGAAATAGGCCTCAGTGCCCTGGTGACAGCCTCTGTCTTTGTGATGGATGGTGGCTCTACTTTCCCTCCGCCTCTTAGGAGAGTAAAGGAAAAACTCCAGGCCAAGAATTGGAGAGCCCCAAGGCGCCAAACTACTGCATGCCTTATTTCAGAGATAAACTGAACAGATTGGATTTGTATAGTGGGAGCATAAGATTAATAGTTTGTTGATTATATAAATGTTTCACTAAATGGGAACCAATTCCATAAAACCAACGCCGCATTCCAGGCCGACATGACTTTAATGAATGTCTTTGTTTTTGATTACGCTAATCTTGTTTTAAAGCAATGAAACGCTCGCGTTAAGAAGTCACCCTCTAATGGAGTTTGAAATGAGAGTTTCCTGGAACGAGAACCTGAGGCGGTCCTTAACAATCCCCAAAGTTTGTCTCCTCATCGTGATAGCGATGAAGACTGCGAGCCGTTTGGCTGAGAGCAACCAGTGACTAATGAATCCATTACCATCTCAATTAGACTGGAGTGAGGGATTGCTGCGCTCCAGTACCAGTGTGAAAGGCACAAGGAAGAGTGACAAGGAAGAGCTGTTTCGCTTTTAAAGCCTTTTGTCTCACAAGTCATCCAAACAACTGGGAATTGTAAACCCCTTACTATATTTTAATGAGACTAACGGAAAAATCCATACCGCTTGGTTGAGTTTGTGCAGCCAAATGGATGCAAACATATTCTCTGACAACCCTGTGGCAGGCCATTTATGCCATGTAACATACTTGTGTACTCCCCTTCTATGAAACCTTCAAGGAAGAGAGGTAATGTATTCAGCCTTAGTCCTGTCTGGCTTATCAGTGTCCTCCGTTGGTCAAAGACATGCGTGGGCGAGAGGCTGGGGGGGGGAGCGGGGGTTACCGAGGGAGGAGCCAGCGACGGGGCGTGTTCCATCGGGGCGAGCTGTGCAGGTCCAATCTCTAAATGGGCCGTACTGCACGTAATCCAATAATATAACAAAAAAAAAAATACAGAGCGCATGACCTCATCAAGACAGAGCTGGAGACTGGGCCCTGAGTCTGCCAGGGACGTCTTCAGTTAGGAGATTTCATCAGACACTGACGCCATTACTGGGAGTGCGTGGGGGAGGGAGGGAGGGGATAATGGAGAGAGAGAGACATGAAGAGGGAAGAGAGAGACCGAGACCGATAAAGACAGAAACAGAGACAGAGAGAGAGAGGGGAGGAAGAGATATGAGAAGGTAATGCAATGGAAGGAGTGAAGAAAGGGGAGAGCGGAGGGATGTGAAGATGTGGAATGGGAAGTGGAAAGGCGGAGATGCCGAGGTAAACGCCGGCTACATGAGGAACCAAAGGACCAAAAGTGGAAAAGGTTCCACCTCTGAAGCTGATTGGGTAGCCGTCTGTCTGTCAAAGGGTCACATGATGCAGAGGCAGGTTGATGACCCTGGTCGTGTTCAAGTCCGAATAATCTTGGGCAGTCACTACACACTGTACATATTCACACTCCACTGCAACACGCTGGCTAGCACTTTTTACTGGTAGGAACCAGGATTATGATTACTGTTGACTTTCATCAATCTCTGGCATGGTTCCGATAAAACACAACCTCCATATGTATACGTTCCTGTGTTTGTGTGTGTGTGTTTTCCCTGTGGTGAGGTGGGACTGGTGACTGTTTAATCTGAGCGGTGGACATATGGCCAGCGTGCCATGCCAGCCCTCTCTGACTGCAGAGGGAACACAGTGAATCCCATTCAGGAACTGAACAGCCATCATGATACACACCACTGCTGAGCATCATACATAAGAAACACCTGCTTTGAAGGACCACACAGAATTAGCTCATTACTTTTTTTGAAGCAGGCAGAAACATTGAAGAAGAAGAATACAATATTTGTAAGGATAAAATAAATATATATTAAACGAGATGTGACCTTTTTTTTTGTCAAATCACAGTAGAATTGTACTGTGAAGGATGACCCTCAGTCCAAACCCCAGCAAGGGAAAGCATTCTAAAAGGCTTCTATTACAGAAATGGCGTAAGTGACTGTGAGTTGAGAGAACATGTCTGAATAACATCACTGCCCAAAGCCAAGTAATTACATTACAGGTTTGACTCATCGAATCATTCATTTCAAAATCCTCCATTAGCTTTCACGGGTTGACTTGCTGGGATGACGCACACTGTTTATTTGGAGACCTCCACGTTTACTGCATTGTCATTGGGACAGAGTCAATTATGTAGACCTTCTTTCTCTCAAGGATACAGGTTAGAGGAGTCAGGTGGTTTTTCTGCAGCAATGCTCCAGTGTATCTGAGAGGCCCTCGAAACTTTCGTTTAATGTCCAGTGTCAAGAATGGGGTCAGGCAAATTCATGCGATATAAAATAGGATCAACTCTGCCGAGGCAGGATCAAACTTCAGTCAAATCAATGTCCCTTCCACCTTAAAAGCTAAAAAAGCTAAAATTAAGAGCTTTCATTAGCTCCTTGACACTTATGAGACTCAGGATTTGACCTCAACCATGACGGTCAACTGGGGAACAGGGTACCTCATGGACGTAAGTCAAAATACTGCCAGGCAAGATCGTTTCTTCCGTGTTCCCCTGCACAGCACTTGACTGCAGAGTTCCAGTTCACTGACGGTGGGCCTATCAATCGCTGCCTCTTTGGAGGTGAAATTCACAAATGGCTCAGAACCAAGCTCGCAACTGTAACCCCAGCCTTGCAATTTTTTTGGCTGTAGTGCAGAGTGAAAGTGCTTTCATGTGCCCTGGGCAGGTACTACCGCGTGAAACTCATTCAATTTCGACATCGTCCGCATAACAGCAGAGAAACCGTTTCAACGAATGACTGTATTTTTGGCAAGGTAGTAAAAAAAATTAAGCAACTCAACGCTTTCAGCATTTATACTTTGTACAATAAAACGGTTTCGGTAACTTAAACAACGTACTTATTGCTCGGCAGATTAGCGCAGCATGCAGAGAAATTGCAGATGAAATTGTACGCAGAAGACAATCGAATACATTTAGACCAGCCTAAAAGTAGACTACTCTACTTTGACACAATACAGAAAGCACCATTTAGATGCAAAGTCACATTTAAGTTGTTTATTGGCATATCGTTACGCACAATTCCTTGAAACGCACAGGTTCAAATTGAGCAACTTCGAATTCTAGTTTCCGATGCTTTCTATCAAGACATTTAATCACTTACCTTTGCTTAGGGAGAGAGATACCGTGGATTGGGGTGGTTGTTACCCATTGCAGCACACAATCCGCTTTCGATACAAAAAGAATAATTTGCTGATATCCCACAGTAGAAAATGAACTGAGGTAGACTACCGGTGTGCTTTTTTCGATGCGGTGTCTTCTCTGCAGCACTTGAGGAAAAGAGGTGGGAGAGAGAGAGGGAAAGAGAAGGAGGGAGAGAGAGAAGGGGGGGGGGGGTAGTGAGAGTGCAATCAATAATTGTATTTCATTGAGTGATGCAGGCAATTCTGTCTAATGGAACAATCTACTTAAAGAAGGGTAAATGACGTGAAACATCACGACATATTGATGCAGATGAGGATCCCCTATAGCTTTCAATTATTATATGTATTGCATGGTCCGGTGCTTGAATTCTTGATGCAACATCTGCATTTATGTAGACCTTGATCTATCTTTTTGTAATTAAACTACTTTGCTTATGTGCGTAAACTGCAGAATAGCCTGCTGTCGCTGTCCGCGGTTCTGAAATCGGAACTGGAGCAACCCGGAAATTAAACGCATTTGATGGTGTGCATGTGTGCAGTTGTACTTTTAATGAATGCACTAGTACTATAGTAATCAGCATAACACATGAGCAAATGATAAACAAAATAGTATTAAAAGAAAACTGTTCTTTATAGATGACTTTTCTTTCTTTTTTTACTTAATCAAATTATCTTTGGCATCTTCCAAGGGTGAACTAGTAAGGCTAATCAAAATAATTTACATTTCTTGTTGATTTTTTGCGAGAAAACATGAGATCTACTACTTGGGAGTTTACTGACAGGTTGCACAGCACACAAGAGTGTCACGCAGCCTTTAACCATAGATATTAAGCTTTATTCCACCCCTCTAATGTGTGCTTAGTTTAGTCAGGTGGTCTAATCCTGGGAAATGGTAGGTGCCAGCCTTTAATTCAAAAAGCAAGATTGCAGGGCAGACTTTTCTCCAGGGCGGTGAAGTCGTCAAACAGCACAGTGGAATAATCCATGCGCAGGATGTCATACATCACCCCCATATCTACACTGACTGATGCCATTTAGAACACAGAGGTCCCACAGTACAACACCCCTCATTTGAATAGTTGATTACTTACTGCTCAAGAAATTGTGTCCGTAGACAAACACATGGGTCAACCTTGCCTGTTAGCTTCTATCCGTTTCAGGAATTCTAAACCTCAGCTGAACATGTATTTTTTATTTCTACCCGTAACAGAGTATCACAGAAAGATTATGCAATGACGCTACAATCGTTGCATAATATAACACAGGGTCCCTGAGATAAGTAGGCTCTTCGGAGAGCTCTCTCCCCATCTCACAGTCTATGCTTGTTATGTCAATCCCTACCGCTCCTCGAGCCCACGGGTTTAAAGGCGGTCACAAAGAGAGAGGATAGAACCTGATGCAACCACTGGCACACTCAGCTGCACAGTTCTTCAAAGTCCACGCATGAATAAAGACTGCCAACCCTCGCCCAGAACTACCAAGGGATAAGCAGCAGTAGCCAGATGCAAGGTCCCCCCCAAAGAGAGCCCATAGACACCATTACGTATGGTGTACTATATAAATAAATCATGCTGTCTTGTTGTTGAATGTATCACAATGCCATGTATTCTCCAATAACTTCTGTAAATTGAGCGCAGAGGGTGTGAATGTGGCATGAATGTGATGAGAACTTTCATGGCCCTTCTTATGTGCACTGGTGTATTGCTATGTCAAGACATAGGAGCAGTGACACCGACATAGGGCGTGTTTGATACTGCTGCTGCTGCAAAAAAAGACCAGCCACAGAAAGGAAAATACAGTGCGCACAGATGCATATTCACAAGTGCAGATTTGCCAACACACAGACACAAGTACAAAAGAGAGGCTTCTCTCTTTGTCCCCGGAATCTGACGATTCGCTGAGCGATGACCTGAGGGGCGGGGACACTCTCTGCTCTTCATTCAGAGCTGGACGACAAAACCTCCTGGGGCCATAAGATTCCATTTACGACTGCCGGAGAGCCAAGGAGCACTTAGCTTAATGTACGGGGCAGGGCAGAATGCCCCTCACCCACACGCTCTAGGATGCCCATTACCCTCATGAGCAGTCACATGCCTACGTAATAGATTCATAGCATTCCATCATTCCACATTCCAATGCACACATATTATCTTTTTTTTGTTCTGTTCTTTTTTTTTACGTTCACAGAACTTTGAGAACAGTGGCCAGCAAGTAGGGGTCAATAAGTGTCAGTGGACTGCTGGAGCATTTGGCTGCAGTCATTTAGTATCTCAGCTACGTCCGGATGATCACACAGAGATATGGACATTGATGATAATTGCTTTTTGCCAAGTGGAGAGGGAGTAAAACCCATTTTCACTCGGCTTTTCCTTTCAGTTAAGGGTTGTGGATTGTTGCTTCATCACTAACAGTAACAGCAACCGCTCATCCTCTCTAGCCCTAGTCTGATAGAGAAGTCTGAGGACACAGACTCACCATTGTTTACCATTCCTCTGCACCGGTTGTCTGGTTAAAGAAGCCCCCTGCAAGCAAAAAGGACACATTGCTGGGGTGCAGTGATGGATTGGTGGAGCCCAAGGGGGATGTCCAGTATCATCAACACGGAATAGAAAACTAATCTGAAATCAGCAGGTGGCTAAGGGAAGCGTTTGGCAGACTGTTACAACGGTTTGTTTCCAGTGAGAGGTCACTGCTAGCGTATGAGAGGAAAATGGGTTGATATCATTATGATTGATGCCAGCACAGTGTTCTTTTTGTCAGGATTTATGGCTGTCTGCAGACAGATCTAATTGGAAATCGATTGTAGACAGTGAAAAGTTTGAAGAAAGTTTGTTATTTTGTCTGTTAGGTATAATATGACTGTAACTGAGAGAAAACTGTATAGAATACATATACTTGTAGAAAAGGAATGGAATGACATACAGTAACCACTGGTTTTATTCATCACACGTTATCAAGTAAACAAAGCAAACACCTCACTGCACTACTAAAATATTAGTTTCTATTCTAGCTTTCCACCATGCACCAGAGCATTATTTCGTCATTTCTGTCCTGTCCACCATTTCAAGGTCTTGAATAGTCTAACTCGCCGAGCTAAAATACCAGGGGATGAAAGTCAATGGACTGTGATTATTGTCCTGGAACAGATTGAACCTCTTACAGGCAAGAGAAGGATGTGAGCAGAATCCTTTTCAACTTTGCAGGTGCTTTTCTGAACTCAAAGGAAGGTGGATTCAACCAAAGTAAGCCTAGTGAAGGGTTTAATCCAACCCTCATCAATTGTAGTTTGGAATATTTTCCCACAAGAGCTATGAGATACAGAGATCTTTCAGAGGAGCCAGTCAATAGCTTGTTCTATGACAAGTCTTAATTTAACAAAAACAGGAAATCTGCTTCTACATGCGTCGATGCAAAAAATCTAAAAGATAATGTGCAATATAAACCCCTAAGCTTTCTTAACATGTGCATATGCTGTAAAATGAAAATAGGTAATCTGTGTAAAGCTGTTGACTTCTCCTTAGGAGGAAATGATCCACAGCGTTCAGAGCAACAGGGATTATCCTCTCTGTACATCCAGAGATGTTCAAAGTCAACTGCTGCCAGTCCGACATGAAAATGTCATAATTTGCAGTGTTGAAATGTTATTCATTGAGTCCTAGCAAGCTACAGTCTATTCTATGGGATCGCATTTATTTATTGAAAAGTGCTATATACAGTCTAAATGCAAATTATTGACTATGTGTTTGCTTTTTTATTTTTCATTCTTGTGTCATAGTCAATGTCTTAGGCAAAGCACAATACTGGAGGTCCAGATGCCAACTTCTATTTCGACACTCCCATTCCCCGTTGATTAATAATGTCCAGATGCTATAAAGATGAGTTTTATCTTGACGGAAATCATTGCACAGTCACTGACACATATGGCACTGCACAGAGTGTTTCTGCACAACTCTCTAACTCAAACACTGCCCACACATCTCGTGACAGTGGTTTTAGCGCCGACAATGGCTGACAGTGCAGTATGCTCAGTGCCCAGCCAGGTGGTGAGAACGCCCCAGTCCAACTGGAACCCAGGCAGTGCTGCCATGGCCGAGAGGGACCATATGGCTCCACTGTCTGGAGTCTGCTCCAGCCCAGAATGGCAAGCCTCGGTCACATATCTGGAGCTTAATGGTATTAAGTGCACGGCCTTGCAAGGAATTAGCTGTCTTTCCTTGTTTGTGTGATGAACCAACGGGTTGGTAGCTACCTTCCTGGACCAAAACCACAGACATGGCAACAGGCAGGTTCTCAGGATGGTGGTATTCCCCAAGAACTTACACTTACTTCAGAAGGGTAAGATTGCTTATTAATTCAAGATGTGGGTTGTTTGCTTCAATGCCTTTTAACTTATAGCTTCATTAAAAACAGATGAAGTAGCCTAAAGACACAAATTAAACATCTGACTGATTTAAAATGCTATTGCTAAAATGAATAGGTTTGCTCGCTTTACACAGCTGACAATATCAGATGGGAATTGTTCTGTGTCTCACTAGCTCACTTGAATGAAATGAAGACCATTGGAACTGGCTTAGCTAATGCAAGCTAGCTAGGCTACACAGTTAGCTCGGCTGGTTGTGACTGTCAGGGACATGATCACAGATTTTGACTCGAACTTATGTTATCTATATTTGGTTAAGGCTTTATACTTTGAATGAGAAACCACCACATCAACATTGGTATGAAATTACTAATAATTTTCCGTCTAGAGTACTTCGTTTTAAAGTGGTAGACTCGTTTGAATACTATTAAAGCTTATTTAGCCAGAAATGACTAGCTTAGCCTGCTGAATCAGAAATCAACTCATCTCACTTAGCGTTGTTCCGCTTACTTAACAACGTTACCACGGAAACATACGCTGCCCAATCAAAACCGATTTGGCGGGGCGATCAGAAGGGGTAAGCCAATCAGATGGTTCCTTATTCCGGAGTCGGTGAGTTTGAAACGCAGGCAAGCCATTTGAAACTGTCAAGACAGCTAAAGTTGGAAACACAACAAGGAACGTGCTGGCAGATACTCTAATCTAAAACTCCACGGTAAAATATTTGAAAATATAAATATCCAATAGGCTAGCTCACAGTACGAACGTTCTTTATAGCAATCTAGCTATTTAACCAAAAGTGTAAGGCTGGCAACTCGTTAAGTACAGTACTGTAGTAGCTACTGAAGAGCTAATTAGTATGTAGCCGCTCAACAGTATTGTACACTCACTACCAGATACGTTCCTACTTAAAAACAATAGCTTGCTCAGCGTTATGCTAGGCTTATTATTATTATCTACCTCAGCGCATAGCTGCTGACTACGTTGGTTACTGACATACGCTTGTGCACCGAACATTAACTTTCTGTCTTTGTGTTTCTTTCTCTCTCAGATGTCCTCAGACGAAGGGGAGCCGAGCAGTCCAGTCCTACCAAGGGACTCGGATAGGGGCAGTTCGGTCTCTTCTGAACTGCAGGTAAACACAGAAAAGAAACGTAGGAATCTACTGTATCTGTAGCAACAGGAGCTAACTGTAGCCCAGGTCTACCTTATTGAGCGATGTAGCAGCGTCTCTCAGGCATTTAACTTACAAACCTCATTAACTCAATACTGCCGCATTTATTCACGAGAAATTAAACATGCCCTTGTCTCTTGTCTACGTCCGGTGAACAGGACGAGTATGAGGAGCTCCTGAGGTATGCGGTGGTCACTCCCAAATTTGAGCCCCATGCCACATCCCAACTACAGCTCCTCTGTGCTTCTCATCTGTCTGCGGGCAGACCGAGTTCCCGTGCCAACGATGATGCTAGATCTTATCGCTCTGCAGGTACCGTGGCCTGGGTGTCTTTCTTGCAGAAACACCCCACGCACACAGACCCACTGGCACACGCTTGTTGCACTAAGCTGTTCCGACACACACGCAGCTTGGGGCTGTCCACAGCGCCATTCAAATGATCAACTGTCACAACGGTTTAGCTTCTGTTCAAAAATGTGAAAAGATGCTGCGGCAGCCTGCGAATGTTTATGACCATTGCAGACATGTGATATCAGTGTATTATTATTATATTTTTCTCCGTTCCTTTTTTAAAGTCCTCCCCTCAAAGATGTTTTTGGCCTACAGTTGTGCTTCAGTGCTTAAACAGTCATTGAACGGCAGAGTGCAGGTATATAAAAAGCAACCAGAGGTTTCTAGCTGGTAATGAACTGCTGGCATCCTTCCCAAACTGCGGGTACAGATTGTCTTTGCCCCTTGCAAGATTTAATAAAGATATTGACAAAAATGCATTCCTGGACGAGGAGCCAGAATCATCGCATCCTCCCCCTCACTGTCTTGTCAATGGCTTGTTCTGTCTCTCTCTCAAACACTCCTTTCCCCACTGCCAGGTTCAGCATCTGAGGTGGAGGATGGGCGACGTAGCAGGGAAGTGAGATCAGCGAGGGCCTCCCCTCTTATAACGGAACCCTGCACTCACCCGCCAGGTCAGTGCCCATCAAACAAGGGGGCACACTTCTCATCGCACCCCTTCTACATGGATCGGTGCATTACTCTGAGATGTTGTTTACCTTCCAGGAGAGGAGACGGCCGGCAGGTCGTCGGCGGCGTCGGACGCGCTCTCCGACCGACAGCAGACGCCGTCCGAGAGGTCCCGTCACAGCAGCCCGGCTCCCCTGGTCACCGTGGTGACCGACCTGTTTATCTCCGAGGAGAACATGGGCAAGATGGAGAACATTCTAGACACGTGGGGCGACAACCTAAAGGTCAGGAGGCGCCGCCGTCCGTCGTACCTCTTGTCGCCGTCGATGACGTCAGCGGGGGAGGGGTCGTGAGCTGTGGTCCTGTCTGTGTGCGTCCCCCTTCAGGCCAACGTGCTCACGGAGCTGAGGAAATGGAAGGTGGCCTTTGTGGAGCGGCACAAGCTGGAGCTGAGGAAGGAGAGAGAGACGCACGCCGCCCAGGTGGCCGGCCTCAACGCCCAGATGGACAGCATGAGGGAACTGCTGCAGACCTACGAGACCTCCAACCAGAGGAAGGATGAGGTGTGTCTATACACACACACACAGACACACTGTCTTTGATGCTTCTGTTAGTACATACTGGAGTGGCTACTTAGTCAGTCCAGTCCACAGCACTAAATAGAAATGGGCTACATTAAATGTTTTATTAAATTGTATTAAGATCATTACTGATATAGGCATTTAGCTCCCTGCTTGAGAGTTCTCCCAGTAGCATTGTTAGTGTGATAAGTGTGTGATGCAGTGTAACTGCTGTAGGTGATAGTGAACCTGAGCCAGGCGGTGGACAGACAAAGGGAGAGGCTGGAGCTGATGAGAACCTTCACCCACTGGAGACTTCAGCACAGCGAGGCCAGGGTTGAGGTGAGGGGCCTGGGCACGGAGGGGAGGGTGTGGTGGGTGTTTAGACTGCCCTGGGGGCCTGAACCATGTCTATTGAATTGTGATGGCGCAGTACACCACGCGTTCAAGTCTTGATGTCTTCCGTTCCAGTTTCCTGAGTTTTCGTCTGAGGAGTCAGTCGGTTTTAAACCACATGTTCTGTCTGAGAAATGGCTTCATCGAAATGTAGTTAGGGAGCTGTGCTTTGACACCGCTAGATTACTGTCAATGCCGTTTAATGGCTTATGCAAATCCCGTATCTCTGCATGACTTGCCAATCCATGCGTTACAATGTCACCGCACATCGAACACTCATACATCCCGGTTTGCCTGTGACGGAAGTGTTAAGAATGTTAAATCCAGACAATCACGTTAGTGCAACGCTATTCATGCCCCCGAAAGACGGGGGAACAGAAATGGATAAAGAGACGAGAAGAAATGTCGATTCAAGGCTTGTTCAAGGTCTTTATTCGTATCATCTTTTGATATCCGAGCCAAGTTAACGAGCCCGTGCGTTTGCCCCCTGACGTGGCCAGGTCCAGCGTGGCCGGCTGGCGGAGCAGCACCACCGCCTGCAGCTGAAGAGGAAGGTGTGGGCAGGCTGGCATTCCCTCATCCAGGCCAAGTGGAAGGAGCGGGTGGAGAGGGCATGTCGCGCCAGGGCGGAGGAGGTCTGCCTGCGCATGTCCACCGACTACGAGGCCAAGATGGCCGAGGTGAGGGGGGGGGGCTGGACCGCGCTTCGCCCACTGATTTGACCTTAATACTTTTATGAATATAATATAAATTTGTCTTATTTATTTTGATTTCAGCTTTACTCGACCTGAAATGTGCAGTTATCGTTTTTCACCATGTACCGTCATTTTAAAACACAGTTACCCTGTTCTAATGCGCCACAAACGAAAGCTAAAATGATACAGCGTATATCGCTGAACGGCTCCCAGAATAGGCCCCGTGTGTGCGGAGTGGAGCCGCACACCTGACAGTTTCTGTTGGAGCCAAACGCGCCATGCGAGCGGGTTTCTGTAAATCAGCCTGTGCAGAGAGGTTGATAATCTTGGTGAATAATTGCCGCACTAAAGCAGTCGCAGTGAGTGAGCTTGATTGATGGAGGCTGCAGTAAAATCCCAGTGTTGGGTGTAAGGCGATGTTAGCTAGCTAGTGGGACTGACATGTAGAGAGGGAGGGAGGGAGGGAGAAGGAGAGAGAGAAAAGAGAAGGGGAGGGAGGGAGGGGTAAATAAAGACAGTCTTCAGAATGAAGAATGGGGAGTGTTATTGACTAAACCAGACACGCGTGGAAAGAAGCCAGGGTGGAGAGAGGGACAGGAAGATGGAGGGTTGTTGCACATGGAGAACGACAGAACGTGGGCCAGACCAGAGGGGATGGACCGGCGAGGAACAGTTTAAAACATGGCAAAATCCTCGCCGGATTCAGCAGCAATCACGCATTCTCTCGCCGCCAACACGGCACGAGTTTTCAAACACGGGTGACCTGGATGATTTTTTTTCTTTCCGTCTTCACCTCCTTTCTCTCTGCCTGCCTTCCCTCTCATGATCCATCAATCTATCTCCCACCACCCCGCCCCCAAAGCACGTGGAGGCGTTGGAGAAGGCCCAGGCTGAGATTCAGAGGCTGCGCGTGGAGAGGGGACACTACGAGGACTCCATGAAGAAGGCCTTCATGCGGGGCGTGTGCGCCCTCAACATGGAGGCCCTCAGCATGTTCCAGTCTGGGGAGGGACGCGGCCTGGAGCTGGACCCGCACGGTCAGTACCGGGACCACGCCAGGCCGGAGCACCGCTGCACGCGCACCGCGGCTTACGGCTCGGTGGTCGAGCGTTCGATGATGCCTTTTGTGGCGTCATTTGAATCGTGAGCAAATATCACTTGTGTGCATCCATTTATTGTTATTCAGAATTTTTCATACCCGTGGTAATTGGGTTGAGCAAGTTTCCGATCCCGTGCAATTTAATCAAATTCTCATTTGGATGCCGAAATGTCAAAAGTTATTATTCTTGCTGTCGTACTGTAATTGAAGGGACCACAGCCAATTGTAAAAGATGAGCATGGTGAGATGTGATAAACCTGAGCTTATCTGATGATCCTGTTACCTGCCCAGTCATGACTCAGCCAGACAGCCCCGGAGGCGTTCCTTCCCCCCGTCCTCACAGACACTCATTCTATTGGCTGTCCTGCAGATGCTCCTCCCCCACGGGATGATCCTGGCTCCGGGTCATTGGGCCACCTCCAGCCTCGATCAGCCTCCACGCGGTTTAGCCCAATCAACTTCGACCCCCCTGCGTCCCACAGTGAAGCAGAGGAGACTGTGAGAGGCTAACACACACAAACATGCATTGATTTCTACAGATATCCTCTGATTCCCCACACATTGGCCACTCATTTGCTGCAGTTTAGATTTTTTTCTTTCTTTATACCTGACTTCATATATCACGCAAAAGGAAGCTCTGAAACTATGTGACCAGTACATAGTGCCTAGTATTTGTGGTACATACAATTCTTTGATTTCTTAATCTCTTTTGTTTGACATCTCTCTCTCTGATTTCTCTCCCTCAGTTGGGCTTCATTGCACCAGTGTCCAGGGCTGAGGCCTTGCCCTCCACTCATGTCATCCACAGCTCCCTACCACCAGGGGGCAGCGCCTGCTCCCACACACAGGTCGGTCCTCTCCACCAAGCGAACGTAGCTCGTCCACAAAACACTCCTCCTTCCAAAACGTATTCCATTCGACCCCTCACTAGACATGGCTGTGATAGGTGAAATTAAAGCTTGCATGAGCCAAAAGATCATTGAATTGTTTGGGTTAAGCATGTAAAAAAACAAAACAACAATGTATAACATATATTTTAAGGTGTCTGTTCCATGACATGCTTGACCACTGCTGGTCATGTGGTGTTTCAGGTGGGCACGCGGGTGGTCACCTCCAGCCAGCAGAAAGCCACCAGGACGGTGAGCGCCCGCATCACGGCGCGCTCAGACCTCGCCAAGTCCATGCGCCTCCCCAGCAACCTCCAGGTGATGGGCGTGGCTCCGCCCATGAGCTCCGTCATCGTGGAGCGTCATCACCCTGTCACTCAGGTACAGGCCAATTAGGAAGCCCCTGCTGCTGTGTGTCTGGATGGTCAAGACTTGAGATACCCTCATAGGAAAACGAATCGGAATGCTTTGTAAAGGCCTTGATACAAGCATTTTATGTTCTGGAAATGAACACTCTTACTATTTTATATGCGAGACTGGCGAGGTATCCTTGAATAAGTGTTTGTCTCTGCCCTCTCTCTCCCTCTTCCTCTCTCTCCCCCCTTATCCTCCTTTCCTCCAGCTCACTGTGGGTCAGGCCACAGCAGCCAAGTTCCCCCGCTCCTCCCATCAGGGTCAGGTTCCCTCTGGCTCCAAGAGCTCTTCCAGAACACACTCAACCTGCCATGTGCACTCCATCAAAGTAGTAGAGTGAACACACACACCACACACACATACCACACACACACCACACACACCACACACTATTACTGTACCTCAGGTTGATATGAACAAATCTGGGAGTTACATTCAGCAGGATTGTTTTTCAGGGCATTGAAAAAACGTTTTATTCTGCTCTTTGGAGCCGTCTGAAGGAAAAGCAGTTTTACCTCTGAAATTGAACGACGGAAATGATTTTACATTCTGTTTTATATATTTAGAATTTTAAATTATGCAATGTCAGTTTTACATGAAATTATTGTTGTTTTACATTGAGAAATGATCTCCTGTTCAATTCTGGAGAATATGCAAATCTGTATAGTCGCAATGTGACTCGAATGACCCAAACTGTAATAAATCTTGAATGAATGACAAATGGCACGTGAGTGAACCACGACCAACATCATGAACACACACAGCATCATCACCAGCATCATCGTCCACAGACAGGGAGACAGTCAGCATCAGGACGGAACACAATGACTCATCCACCTGCTCTCTGTCTCCATTCTCATCTTATCTGTAAGACAGGAACAAAAGAACCAATTCCTATATCCATCTATCATCCCTACGCTAGATGGGGGAGGCCGGTTCACATAGAGAAGACATGGTAGCGCACCTGCTGTGGTTTTGTAGCCGGTGGATACGAGGCTCTGGTAAAGCTCCTTGTCTGGGTTCTTGGCTGCCATGTCCACCCCGTGGAGCCAGATCAGCAGCAGTCTGTTCCCATGCTCCTGGTAGCTCTGCTCACCTACACCCAAAACACACACCCAAACACACGCTGTTGATTCTCGACAAAACAGTGGCTGGGCATCAATATACTGGATGGCTCTCCAAGTCATGTTTAAGGAGACCTGCATGATAGGACATGCGCCAATCCAGAAGAGGGGATGATATATTCCTTTAACAGGTGCTTTTATCCCAAAGCAACCTCTAGATCTGCAGTCAAATGTTCTATCGCCGGACCAAACCCATCCCCCACCTGTCCACTGATGTTCGATGGCCTCCACCTGCTGCTTGGTGAAGCCCCAGTAGGACGCCAGCTTCTTCCAGGCCCGTGGCTTGAGGAACCTGTACGCCAGGCGCCAGGCGGTGGCGCGCATGTGCTTGGTCTCGGCGCGGTGGTCCAGTTTAAACGTCAGCGGGGACTGGCCGTGAAGGCTCTCGTCGTTGAGCTCCGAGTGGGTCTGAAAGGGGTAATCGAATCATGTCACTTCGCGGAGAAAGGCCACAGGCCCCGGAGGCCGGGGGGGGGCTGAGAAACGTGGAGCGGACGGCCCACGCGAGCCCGGTGATCATCAAACACCACGGCTGCTTGTTCTGCCCGTCGTATGCGGCTGAACAAATTGACACTGAAATTGGCTGTCAAAATTTTTAGGTCCATAAGTCATTTTTCTCCCCCCCCCCTCTCCCTCAGATGGAGTTAATGGGATTAGGGTGGATTCGTGTTCTGCTGTGACATTGGAAATGAATCTGCAGTGGTGAATGTAAATGATTGATTTTCGAGTCCCGGTAACTGGATTAAAAGGGCATGCAAACACAGGACTGGAGAGACCTGTTAAGAGGACCTACGAGGCTAATGGCGCTCCTCCACGAGAAGTATCTCTCTGCTTTGATGATCATGTCCACGATGAGGACCTCGTCGGCTCGAGCTGCAACTCCCAGGGCTGTCTTACCCTGCTGCTCACAGAGAGAGACAGAGAGAGAGACACACAGAGAGAGACAGAGAGACAGAGACAGAGAGAGAGAAAAAAAAGACATCCAGTAATCAGTCAGAAGTGTCCTCACGACTGCCCACACAAACAGCTAGGATGAACGCGTACGGCGCGAGCGCATCAACGCCAAAACGTCTGCCATCCGCAAAGTCTCCTCTCACACCCGCCGCCGCCGTATGTGAGAAGCCAGAGGGTTCAACGACAGGGACGGAAAGCGGGTCCTCTCACCCTATCCTGAATGGCCAGGTCCATCCCTGCCTTCAGAAGCATCTCCACGATATCAGCCCGGCCCAGTTCGGCCGCCAGGTGGAGAGCGGTCTGGGACCTCTGGTGAGAAAGGCAGGAAAACAGACGACGACAACGTCATCTTCCTGGTCAAGAACAAGCGACAGGTAAGAGTCAAGGGAGGTGGGGTTGGTGTTTAGCTCCAGTACCTGGTCAGTGAGGTTCACGTTGGCCCCGGACCTCAGGAGAGCGTAGATGACCGTGGTTTGAGAGTTCTTCACCGCCACGTGAAGAGGGCTCTGGAGGTACTGGCAACACACACACACACACACCTTGTCGGTACATGCCGTCACTCAATGAATCAGCTGATGGTCAGTTGAATTATAACAGCCAACTGGTCGAGTTAAGGACTACTATGTTTGTCTGGGTTGCTCGGAACTCACCTGGTCTTGAACGTCCATTAGGTTTGAGTTCTGTAGGAAGACTCGGATCATTGATTCGTCTCCCCTCTCTGAAATCTGATGTAGTGTACTGCGTGTTGCCTGAGAGAAGAATTCCAAGCTAGGTAAGAAATATCAAAATATCCCAAAGTATTTACTTAGGTCAAATTCAGATTGAAAATAGCTATGGCTTGTGCTTTGTCATTGGCTTGTGCTTGGAATGTGGTTTGTGCGTGTACTGTACCGTGGTGATGTTGGGGTCACAGTCTGCCTCCAGTAGGGCCAGAACACAGTCCTCATGGCCACTGTCTGCGGCCAGGGACAGAGCTGTCTCCCCAGCCTGCAGGAAGAGGAGGGCGGGGTTATAGATCAGGACAAAGTCAGCCTGATCCAATCGAATCTGATACCTGCTGTGGTTTACACCATCAGATTCAGTTTGACATCTGCTTCAGATCACAGTGCGATACGGGAGCATTAGCCAAAGGTCAGATATGCAGATAAGCTGCCGAGCAGGGAATAGTCATTCGGCTTGCTGTCACATTCGACCAATAAGATCCCACGATTAGAGGGAGTCTCCACCTTATTGGTTTGGTTCCGGGTCTCGAAGCTCTGCAGCAGGAGCTGGACGGTGCTCAGGTGACCGTTCTTGGCAGCCAGGTGGAGAGGTGTGTCGCCGTTCTGGCCGGAGGGAGGGAGGACAAACACATTATAATCTCTTTCATTCTCTCTCTCTCTCTCTCTCTCTCTCTCTCTCTCTCTCTCTCTCTCTCTCTCACAGTCTCTCTCTCTCTCTCACAGTCTCTCTCTCTCTCTCTCACCTTGTTTGGCCTCATGGTGGCCATGTTGTACTCCTCGTCCATCAGCAACGTGAGCGTTTCATCGCAGCCGTGTTTGGCAGCCAGGGCAAACGCCCTCTGTCCGGCCTGGCAGGGAGGGGGCATGGGAGGGTGGAGTCACACAAAAGCAAAGAAACAGTGACTCTGCTGTACGTGTCATCGTGACCTGCGTGGTGAACTGAGGGCTGCGGGGGTCAGGTAAGGTGAGGGATGTGTACAGGCAGACGGGGAGCTCACCTGGTCTCTCCTGTCCAGCTCCTTCATCTGCAGGTCTTTGACGATGTACTCGACGATGTCGGTGTGGTTGTTGATGGCTGCGCAGTGCATGATGTTCCATCCCTCCTAATGAGAAACATCCAAAAGGCCCAAATGGATGAATATCTCCGCCCCAGGACCGAAGAAAGCCAATCCAATAAGAAGGGCCCAGACACGCGGGACTATGATGACGCCTTGCCTGATTCAAAACCTTCTGTTCTGCACCTCCCGTGACAAGCAGCTTCAGGATATCCAGAGATCCAAACCAGGCTGCCAGGTGGATGACGGTCAACCCGTACTGAGTGTGTGTGGGGGGGAAGAGAATATGGTGGGTGAGGGGATGTATCAGATATAGACAGAGATCATCTGAACAAGCTACAGTCTATTGTAGGTGTTGGACCTATGGGTCGACAGACCTTGTCCTTCAGGTCGATGTTGGGTCTTCTTTGGAGGAGGTATCTGACAGCTGTCTGGTGTTGACCCGCCACTGCGTAGTGCAGGGCTGCACGGCCGTCCTGGGACATGCAGCAGTTTCCCATTTTTTCGAATGTCACTTATAATACAATGAGCTGTAAATGAATCACTCACTAAGTGATTCATTCACTAACAAGACTTGACTAGTGTAACTAGTGTTAAGATCTGGGTCAATTAGGAGACACTCACCACATTCTGGGTATTGATCTTTACTACCTTTCCCAAGGCCTTTAAAGTGTCCACATCGCCTCTCTTGGCTGCTTCTAGAAAGTTCTTCTCATGATCCAGGACTACAAAGGAGTCACATCAGGTATGACTCACTTACTAAACATTACCTCAGTAAACAAAGCAAAACGGTTTGTTTTTACAGTGTCCGCAACTGCAAACTTAACAAACACTGGGAATAAACATTAGGCAAATTGAAGCCTTGATGATTTTTAACCTGTATTCTATTCTGTACAGTATTGTTTAGTTAATTAGAACTTATTGTATAAAAAAAGTGTCTTGGATGCTCCTTCCTGCCATAGTAAATTCCTTGTTTGTGTACACTTACTTTGGCGAATAAAGCGGATTCAGATTCTTCTGTTTAACAGGATCACCTATGCTTTTTCCAGCATCCCCTTCATGAAAGACATGATGCACAAACGTGAACAAAATCTAAAAATCAAGCACTCACACTTCTCCTCACGGTCAAATCTGGAGCCTGACTCGATGGGCTCCTTCGGCTGTAGGAAGCCTCGGAAGGCCTGGACGGCATCGGATCTCGCCCATTTCTCCATGTGGACCCTTCCTCTGGGTCTCCCAACCTGCGCTGAAGAACTCTGGGCTTACGTCGCTCGTCAAATTCCCGACCCAACGGCAGATTCCGCGGGTCTACGGAAGCATGAAGTGAAGCACTTTGCCTGTCCTTATGCAGGGCAGCATCAAAGCTCAGCGTGACATCAGAGCACTCGCATGTCTGAAGGGCTGACCTTTGTTGACTTTAAAGGCTCACGCCCCTTCAAGCATTCCTTTGGTGACAGTGTCATGCATGGGTCATGTGTTTTTAAGGTGTCGTTTTTTTCCTGTTTTGTGTACCGTTCTTAGACATGGTCCGTTAAGATGAGAGACTTTGTTGCAGACTCACTTTGTCATGGATCATAACATCATTTTTTTTTAAACATTTGAATCAAGAAAGTCAAATTGATTTATTTGTTTTGTGCACAGTATAACCACAATAGAATCACACACACACACACACACAAGCATAAATAAGATGGAAGACGACTGTTGTCCTGAGTACTGCTGATGCTAATGTAACATGGACCTTCTACGCTTTTTAGGATTCTTGGTCGATTGTAGCCACAGTCCAGTCAACAGACAGGTCAGTAAGTGCTACAGTGACTCACGTCTTTTATATTCAACACGGCTCTCATGATGCTAGAAATATGTTGCCCTCAGACACTGTGGCAAAGTCTTCATTGTGCCGTATTCACAGAAATGAATACCCAACACTCATTATTAGTTAAATATTAAATATCATACATTCAGTTTTCTCAATGCAAGGGCAATTTGGCTTCAGATTCTCTTGATAACACCCAAAATGTTCATTATTACTGAGCCAGAGGGGCACGTGGACATATAAAAACGTGAGCTCATTAGCAACGGCAGCTAGGTAGGGTGTTTGAGGCCGTGGGGATATAGCGGATACTCAGTCAGGCCTCATGGTCCTCCTCATCGCCACCGACGTTTGTTTCTCCCAAGCTTTCCAGGAGAACCAGAACCTTCTACCTAGCGGTGTCACCTGAAGAACCTGTCGATTGTGTTTTGAGGGCCCGGGGCTTTGGCCTTCTTGGCGTGTGGTTGAAGGGATGATCCGTGCCTGGAGGGCGAACAAACATCTCATTAGGGTATATATGATCACAACCCGCACGCACGCACACACGGTGACATGCAGACCGGTCTTACCGTTTGCTCTTGCCTCCATGTGTGGTTTTCTGCAGAGGGGGTTCTCTCCCTGGAGGACGGATACAAACAGACGTTTAGCAACATGGAAAACTCCATCGCACAGAAAGAGTGACAACTCCTGGGGAACAGACAGAGATGTGTGTGTGTGTGCGTGTGTCTGCCACCACCCCCAGGATACAAAGACTGCAATTTCCCAGGCGAATGTGTCGAGAGGAGACCGGTGTAGACAGCTTTTTCCATCGGAGACGGGGTAAGAAGAGGGGTTTAGCGTTCGCGGAGAGCAGGGTCCGAGGAGGCCCCCCCCACAGGGGCGAAATGAGATGTCTACATTGACGTGGGAATCAATACACCCTCCACCCAACCCCACCGCCCACAATGCACCCGTCACTGCCACTAGGCCTCTCACCCCCCCCTCTGCTACCGTTTCCCTCGTATACAGTTTTACTCTGGGGGCCAAATAACTCAATATGCTTTCCCACCTGCTCTAAACTCTGTATGCTAATATATTTTGAAATGATTGGGAAGTCTCCAGGATGATTGATTTATACTGTATGTCTGACCCATATTCACATTCATAATCAATAATAGAAATATAAATAATATGATGACCTCTACCAATCTACATTGGTGCTTGAGGTGATTTTTGGATTTCCTGGCTAATCTCTAAACACTGACCTTTGACCCCGCTGTGGGTGATGGAGAAAGGCGGCTGCCCCACAGACGCTAGTCCCCCAAGCTCATGCAGCATTCCCTGGTTCAGGCAGAGGTCAACATGGCGGTTGAATACGGTGAGGTCATCAGTGTGCTGGGTCACCTGACATACCGGGCAGGTCAGGGCAGGGCCTCTGACGTCACGTGATTCGGACTCCGGAGCGACCGGAACGCGAGGAACACCCGGAGAAGAGTCTGGAAGAACACATCTGTCTCTCGGAGAGTTCGAGTCCAGGCGGTCTGTCTGGGAGATTCGGGCTGTTATCGCCAATGACTGGGGTTTCCCTGTACAGGTCTCTTGCAGTCTGGGGAATGCTGAGTCAGGCCTTCTGGAAGAGTCCATATCCTCTTCTATTGCTCTCATCTCTCTTTCAGCTGCCTCTTCCTCCCCAAGTATTCTGCCTCGCTCCATGTTTGAGCGTGGCTCTGAGTCCGGCTGGGGGTGGTTAGGCTCTGCGGAGACACCGCTGAGACACTGGTCTATGTGCCTGTTAAAGACAGCCAGGTCTGTGGTCCTCACCTCCCTGAAGCAGATGGGGCAGGTCAGGCTATCCGTCTGGGCCTCGGACTCACTGGAGCCCCAGGCTGACGTGGAGGCATGGGCCTCGGGCTCACTGGAGCCCCAGGCTGACGTGGAGGCCTGGGCCTCGAAGGAGAGGCCCGGGGTGGAGGCTGTCGATGCGTCCGGACCTGGCTTTGTGGAGGTCTGGCTCTTAGAGGACGGGTCTGTTCTTTGGGGGGTTGTGTTTGTCGCGTCGGCGGAGGAGTCCCCGTCCCCTGGTGCGTGGCACCTCTCAGCCTGCAGACGGAGACGTTGGGCGTGGGCTCTCTGGAAGAAGGACTGGCCCCCAGGCCTGCCCTCCTCCACCCCCCTCCGACTGGCCCTCCAGGTGGCCTCCCTCTGGCCCGGGGTGTGCTCCACCAGGGGAGGGCAGCCGGACGTCTGGGACTGGACCGGAGGCTCGAAGAAGATGGGCTCTTCTTTCCCTTTTCGGGCAGGAACTTGGGAGGGGCCACCGGAGTCGGCTCTGCCCTGCTGGAGGAATCCCACAATGCTCTTCTGCAGGGGCTTCTTGTCGTCTGAGCTGACGAAGGTGGAGATTCGAACACCTGCAAACAGAGAATGAGTCTAGCCATACGGTAGATTCAGCCACGTGTACAACATGAGCGGTAAAAACAGGGTTGCAACCACGGCATTAACACGGGGTGGGGCCCAATGGGAGATTACCCATGAGCCTCAGCCTCAGCGGTTGGGGGCTGACGCTGTCGATCTCCGTCTGCAGGAGGTCCTTGGCGACGGCAAAGATCTCCTCGGCCGTGGCCAAGGCGCACGGCTGCGTCTCCGCTCGGCTCTTCACCTCAAAGTTGACGTTCTTCAGCTTCAGAGTCACCGTCTTACCCTGGGCCCAGAGGGGTACAGGGGGTGAGTGAACACATAAATGAATTCATTCATTTCAGAATGGATTCATGAGTGTATACATGAGCTCCGACAAGGGACAGTGAGAAACTTTATGTGTAAGACCAGAGGACAGTCAGGAACAGCGGAAATGGCCCCTGACTGACTAACGTGACAAGCGGTGCTTGGCGAGTAAAGGGTCCAACACAGCACAGCCTTCCCCAGGTAATGAGATCATCTTCAGAAGGAGACACGGCAGAGGGCTGAGAGCCACTCCCTGACGTCTCCTTAACGATCCTCCGTTTCCTCTGGGGTATCAGGAACCACATCGAGACCCGGCCCGGCCCTGCCCAGAACCTCTCGTCTCGCTATCGATTGGAAGGAGACCGGCCCTTTGAGGCAACCACCTGAGATTCTGGTTAGAGGCAGATCGATTCTGGGAGAGTAAGTGGGTGTTTTCTGATGTGTCACGACCCATAAGGAGCCTCTATGAAGGCCCGCTCTGCTCTGTCGTAGCCTGAACAGAGAGTCATCTACCAAACGGGAACTGTGGAATAACCCCATGAAGGCTGTTCATGGCGAATACCAAACAGTGGCAGAAACACATGCAAATCTAAAGGGCAATTATTTGCATTTGACTCCACTACGACACAGACAATATGGTTCTGTTGTTAATCCTTCTCTACTCTATCACACTTGTACAAAAAGGTGTTTATTAACTTGCAGCGCCTCTTTCTTCAGGTCCTCAGCCAGGTCTTGGCAAAGCTTCTGGCAGAGAGACAGCTGCTCCTCTGCTGAGCTCATCTCCCCAAACGTCCTGCCAGGATGGGGAGGGGGGGGGAGAGGGGGGAGAGGGGGGGGGGGGGAGAGGGGGGGGGGGGAGAGGGGGGGGGGGGGAAGGGGGAGGGGGAAGAGAAGACCTTGAGAGGATGCATGTCGAAGACGCAATCATTGACGTTGAGGACAAGACGCTGGAACACCCCAGTACCTCTCTGTGCTCATGCTTTTTCTCTCTCCGTCCCTGAGAATCAAAACGAGAGGGAGAGAGAGAGAGAGAGAGAGAGAGAGAGAGAGAGAGAGAGAGAGAGAGAGAGAGAGAGAAAGAGAGAGAGCGAGAGAGAGAGACCAAATAAATAAAATACAACCGGAAGTCATTTATACCACAGTTAATTGGATGTCTCAATATATCGCCGGCTGTCGTTTGCCATTTTATAGCTGCTATGGCACCTTTCGATGTGCGTGGAGCCAAGCCCCAAGGAGATCTGGAGGAAGTGGTGCCAAGACGTCTCCGAGAACAACAGGGACACCAGCGCCATCTCCTGGCCGAGGTGGCCACAGGTGACGATGCCCAGGGCTCCAAGCATCTTCTCAGTCACCTTCCCTATGCCAGAAACCTACAACACCAAGACAAAAGCCACAACACATTTTGGATTCAGCGCTAGTCACATCCACCTCCAGTCACTTATGTACTGTAACCTCCACACCGAGAGAGCAGTGTGGTATATGTGTCAGTG
This sequence comes from Hypomesus transpacificus, assembly GCF_021917145.1. Lineage (NCBI taxonomy): Eukaryota > Metazoa > Chordata > Actinopteri > Osmeriformes > Osmeridae > Hypomesus > Hypomesus transpacificus. The sequence goes on from NC_061083.1 coordinate 2,609,333, forward strand.
TGATCAACTGGACTGTACCTTGCGGACCGCTAGATCTTTGACAAAGTCCATGACTGTTTGTCTGTTAGGAAGCAGTCTGTATTGACCGTTGGGTTTGTTCTTGTCACTGCACACCTTGGCCAGCATCATGTTAGGCCCAATGCCTGGAACACCGATATATATATATATATATTCCAAAACAGATGACAACATACTAAGACAATATGAAGTCAGTATCTCTCTCTCTCTCTCACCTGCGCTGGCGGTCAGTGTGGTCTTCTGCTCGATTCGAAAGCGCATTTCTCTCACCGCCTCTTCAGCACAGGTCCCAAACACCACCACCTGGCCTGGGGGGGGCGGAGGGGGAGGTGCTGGGGCTGTCATCAAACAGGACAGGGGAGAGATCCTCCCCCTCCAGCCCTGTCGGCCCTGAGAACTCACCCTGCCCCTCACCTGGAGAGAGCGAGAGAGAGAGAGGCCAGAAAGATGGGGAGGAGAGGGAGGGTCAGACACGTGTTAAGAAAATGAAGCCAAGCTTTAATTTGATCTAACTTTATTCTTGTCCCTTTCCATGCTTAATGGAAGAGAAAGAGGAAGAAACAAAAGAGATAGTAGTGACAGTTCTAATCTTTACTTCCCCTAGTCTGCCATGCGGAACACAGGAGGAAGAAACCAGCGTACACAGTTAAACCCTGCACAATCCTCTCTTCTCTTCACATTTGCATATCAATCATTGTATCCTATCTGGAGGTGTGCAGCGTTTGTTGTGCCACTAATGGACAGCTCCTGTCCACCGTGGCTGCAGGGGACTGCACCTGCTCCGGGCGGGGTGATGGTGTGGAGGCGGTGGCTGCGGAGGGCCTCGGACCAGCTCCTCCTCCGCTCCAGGTGGTCACTGATGTCCAGGTACGCCTCATCCAGGCTCACGGACTGGAAGTGAGGATCGTAGTCCGCAAAGATCTCTCTGACCTTCCAGAGGGGGAAGAGAGTTAACACCCAGTGTATGTTGTGTGTGTGTGTATGTGTATGGAGAGAGAGAGAGAGAGAGAGAGAGAGAGAGAGAGAGAGAGAGAGAGAGAGAGAGAGAGAGAGAGAGAGAGAGAGAGAGAGAGAGAGAGAGGAGAGAGAGAGAGAGAGAGAGAGAGAGAGAGAGGAGAGAGAGAGAGAGAGAGAGAGAGAGAGAGAGAGAGAGAGAGAGAGAGAGAGAGAGAGAGAGAGAGAGAGAGAGAGAGAGAGAGAGAGAGAGAGTCGAGGACGGATTACCTCAGCGCTCACTGCTTTGTATTTGTCAAAGTTGGTTGGAACTATGACCAGGTTTGGGCAGAGTTTCTTAGCGATGAAACCTGGCATGGCTGCTCGTACCCCAAACTTCCTGGCATGGTAGTTGGACGTAGACTTAAGAGAAGACACCGAAAATAATTGGTACACATAAACTAAGACAAGGTTGCATTGAGTTGCTTAGGGGTTAGCTAAACAAGACAATTATCACAAATTCTATAATATTGATGAGATATAGAATTAAGTCATTTAGCAGACGCTCTTATCCAGAGCGACAACTAGACAAATGGTGTATCACAGTCGAGTGTCGACCTTCCTCTAAAAGGTGCTGTGATACCGACACAGCTGTACATGGAAGAAGCTTCCGGGCTTGGTGTCGTCCCTGGAGCACCACCCAGGGCCCTCACCAGCCAGGGCCCTCACCAGCCAGGGCCCTCACCAGCCAGGGCCCTCACCAGCCAGGGTCCTCACCAGCCAGGGCCCTCACCAGCCAGGGCCCTCGCCAGCCAGGGTCCTCGCCAGCCAGGGTCCTCACCAGCCAGGGCCCTCACCAGCCAGGGTCCTCACCAGCCAGGGTCCTCACCAGCCAGGGCCCTCACCACCCAGGGTCCTCACCAGCCAGGGTCCTCACCAGCCAGGGTCCTTACCAGCATGCTCGTGGAGCCCACGGCCATGGGCTTGTCCTTCAGGTCGGGACAGTCCCTCATCTCCACGGCAGCATAGAAAGCATCCATGTCCACGTGCACGATGACACGGCTCAGCTCCCGGCCTTTCTCCAGGTCAGCGATCATCTTCTCCAGCTGCAGCAAACAGGAAGAGGTTTAGGGGCATAGGAAATGAACCATCTGCCCAAAAGAAGGACACGGGTTGTATAATGTGTATATATGCATTTATTTGAAAAGGGACAGTGTACATTGATAAACATGTAAATGCACCAGAATTAGCTAGGTTAGCTAGTTTTCATCCGTTGTCCCAGACAATGAGTTCTCGACCGTCATAACAACAGCCCATACATCTGCTTGTTAGGGGTGAGGGGATTCAGTTACTGTTGGGCCAAACTAACAAGAATATGACATGCACTTCTACAGTATGGGTTTGTACATTTCCTGTGTGTGTATATGTGTGTGTGTGTGTTCCTTGTAAGTGCAGCTGTGCTTGGCTGTATACTGTACCTAGACGCTACTGTACCTGAGTGTGTGCTTTGCTCAGCTGTTGCTCAGTGATCTGGGTTTTCTGCAGCATCATCCTCTCAACGCGCTGGTTCACCTGCTGCTCTCTCTTCACTTCATTCTCATAGAACCTCGAACCCTGTGCATCACAGGAAACAAAGAGCATGTGCATGCATTGACCCTTCCATTGTTTGCAACTTTCAACTTATGTCCAGTCTTGATACAAAAATGTGGCATCCATGGTGTTTTATAAATTATTTCAAAATACTTTTCTGTGTCTTAGCTGAATGTGTGTCTTTTTATATGGATTCCTATGTACTATGGCTGAATACCCTTCTACTGAATATACCATACATAGATTTATTGATGTTCCCTCACTAGTTACCTTTGAAGATTCCATGATGATTTTGTTGATCTTATCTCTGTCAAGACCCTCCATACCGGCCTTGTTGTCATTGAGGGCCATTCTGGAGAGGAAGCCCTCTCCGTTGGTGGAGGTAGTCCTGCCAGTCTCCATCCTTGAAACTAAAGACCTCGGGTGAATTATGAATCATTGAGCAAAATAAAAGTATTGTACTGCAGTCACAGACAGGTACACATACACGTTGAAAGCTTGAAGCTAGTGGAAGTCTGCATTGCCAAGCACTGTCTGGAAATATTTTTTCAAACTTGATAAAGTCACTGTGGTTAAGTTCACGCAGTTAGCTCTAGCTAGCACACTACTAAACAAGCCCGGCTAAAAGCAAATAATGTTTAATGGTTTAGCGTTAGACCTCTAATATAAACCAGTCGGTTTACTAGACGTCTTAGCTTTGTAGACACTATTAAATAATGGCATTGTTGTCGTTGTCTTACCTTTGGTATTACAACATAATTGTTCAGTTTACTTGTTGGCGCCGACTTCAGTTTTCAATTTATCTGCGTCGTTAAGAGGAGGATTTTTGTTTGAGGAAGTAGTCTACAGCGTAAGAATAGAGTAGATACAGAAAACATCCCTCCATACCAATACACATTTACAACGTTAACTACGTTAATAACATGATATGATAGGCGTGAGATTTAGATGTTATTAAACATGCACGTGTACATTTTAATAAAGTACAAAAACGTCGACACAGTTCGAGATGGGCGTGATATACAGATCAGCTGTGTTTTGCGCAGTTTCTGCAAATCCGTTGGCTATGACACCCACCAACGGACTAGGCCGTGGTTTGGGTCGTCCCCCTCCTGAGACTTCACAGTGCACTACACCGTACTAGTACGTACTACAGTTATTTGGCTTGCTTGGAGAGCTTTTTCGTATCCGTCTGGAAGAATTTTGAACCATACCGATGATTTGAGGATATGCAGTATATTTACGGAAGTGCATCATCTTTGTTATCACGGTGTTGTTAACGTAACTCTGCTCGTCGGTCTCACTTTTGACGTTAGCTCTAGCTAGGTTAGCTAATGCGACGCACGTCTTCACTAGAGGCTGCAAACCAAGAGATCCAGATAGTTAGCCTAGCCAGCTTGCTAACACAGCTCATGTTGTTGTGGTAAAATTGTGTTTAGTAAATTAAGCTTGATCACCACAGCTTGCTGGCTAGGGAACTTCTACCTACTTCCATGACTGTCTCTAGTGTTGTAATCTAGATACTGGTAGCTTCATGCTATCTGATTCTGCGTTTAGCTAGTGCAAGTAGCTAGGCAAGCTGGGTGACGATTGACCGATTGTTTTTATTATAAATTATTGCTAATCGCAAGCGACATGTCGGAGAAGAGTTCGAACTCATCAGGGTCCGACGAGGATGTGGATCCGGAATCTGGACAGCCTGTTATTGAGCTCGGTGGTGTCCTAAGCAAGGTTAGTCAAGCACATTATTCAGAGTTGCCTATGCTGTACGTTTAGTGTTAGACTGTGTTTTTCAGACATCGGTAACCATTTGTATTTGAACATACAACACTGTATTTACTGCAGGTTAAACTGCACCAATATCAGAGACGTTTAGAAAATGGGTCTAGTCATCATTTATTCGGAGATTACATATTTTGTGTTTAGAACCTTTATCAGAAACCCAGCCATTTTCTGCAGTACAAAGAGATTAACCAATCAAAGCAACTGACATTTTTGTCCATGTTATCATTCCACAGTGATAGATAAGAGCCAAGTCATGATCTCAGTCATGTCATAATGTTGCACTTTGGAGTTGTATGCTGACTGCCTGCCCTTCTGTTTTTGTAATGTTTGTGTTGACAGTGGACCAACTACATTCATGGATGGCAGGACCGATGGGTGGTATTGAAGAACAACACCTTGAGTTACTATAAATCTGAGGACGAGAGAGAATATGGCTGTCGAGGGGCCCTGTGCCTCAGCAAGGCTATGATTTCAGTAAGTATTAGTTCACTAAGATACGTTTCTGACCAATTGCCCCCAACCTTGTGACACAGGTGAAAGAGTTTGTGAAATTCAGAGATCCCATTACAGTGTCTCAAGTTTTTTTTTTCTCACTCAGCTCAGACAATGCCTCGGTGTTCTTCCATACAAGTTCGACCAGGAATGTGTAATTCCTCCAAGTCCCTTTTTTCTTAGACCCAAAGAGCTAAATATTAACTAGTAAGGAGGCTGGTAGGACTGTGTTTTTATCAGGGAAAGTGCCAGCATTTCAAGGACTACACTTAACAGTAAAAAATCAGATAGCGATAGTAATGTACAAGGTAAAACCTTAAATCCAGAGTTGGTCTCTGTAACATAAACTTCTATTAGCAGCTTACGATTAGCTTTTGTATTCTCTTTCTTTGTATATGGACATTTGACACTGGTTTCACGAGACTAGCCTCCTGTCAGTCAAAGAAGCTGAAATCCCACACCCTCGTTAAACATTCTCTTTTAGAAAATATTTCAATGGAGTACTAAGGCCAAGCCAAACAATGTACTACATCCCTGTATTACTGCAATATGATTGAAGTCTTAAATCAGTCAAAAAATCTGTATATGGGCTGTTACAGTAAGTTTCCTGAAGTGAAAGGTGCTTTGTCTTCATGACAGAGCATCATGGTTCCTGTTTTGTGCAAAGGACATTGGGAAGAAACGGCTTCGCAAGTTGCGTCGAGAACAAACCTCTCGCAAATCGCCTCACGCTAATAACCAGCGCGTCTGACGGAAGCAGCTTCCCCTCCGCCTGCCGGCCCAAACATCCCAGGGTGAGGCCTGTTGACGGGCTCCTCAGAGATAGGAGGAAGGCAGAAAGAGACAGCGTGCCAGCGCTTCTCCTCTTTCCAGACATCCCGTGAGCCACTGAGCAACAACAGCCTTGTCCTCTCGCACGGCCTCGCACACGTTCAGGAAGTGCGTTTGTCTGACTGTTCCTGCCTCGGGCTCATGGCTCAGTACCATGCTGTTCTTTCCAGTCAATTCAGGACAACGTTTATGCCTCGACCCACCCACAACCACATTTGTTGCTCTTGCCCTCTCCACTTTGCTGACAAAAAACACATTTGTAACATAAATAGCGGATTCCTTGTTTTTTTTGACCAACCTAAATGAATGGATCAGGTTATCTGATCTCGGTCTTTATTGACCCTGTGTGTCTGTAGCAGATGCTGCCTCACCTTTGGTTTCGTGCCATGTAGAAATCCTCCCAAGATACTGCTGTGTGACACCGCAACCACAAGGTTGGCAGTTTGTGTGGTTCAATCTCGGGACTGTTTTCACAGGGGCAGGTCGCGCTCTCTCTACACCTGGTGGAGCGGCAGATAAGGAAGGGTTGTTGAGTGCAGGGCTTTGTGTGAAGGCCGATATGGTCCTACACCACAGGACTTTGTGTATCTCAAATCAGGGAGACATGCTTGTCAGTGTTGCGTGCTACAGGCTAAAGCCCTACTGATGGCTGGTACTGGAAGGGAACGCCACTGACATCATAACCCGGCTCTTATGTCGCTGCGGAATGAGAACGAGGACAAGAATGTCAGTCGTTGCGTCGGTCGGAAAGCGCTGGAGATGGTTGCCTCAGAAAGCGATAGGCCAGACCCATGCGACTGCCCGTGTGCTACTGTAGTCTCAGTTCAGTGGTGCAGCCCCACTGTACTCAGATTCAATTCCAATCCCCAGAGGAAGCTTTTGTATTCAGTGCACTCCATTTTGAATGGGAGTCTATGGGCGGATGACCAGAGGCACAAACTTTTAAGCCTTCAAAACCTAAGTCCATTTTGAATGGGAGTCTATGGGCGGATGACCAGAGGCACAGATTCCGACGCGGGTCAGGGGTGTGGCGGGGTATGGAGTGGGCAGGGGCCAGGGGGGGGCTGTGTTTAAGCTGACCCTGGCTCAGAGAGGAATGTAGGGGGGGGGGGGGGATTGGTGGGTTGTACACAGACCTATGAGGATTGCCAGAGGTTTAGGAAGGAGACATTACACATGAGTTTCGAATTAAAAAGCCTTGTCAGTGAGTCACAGCGCGTAGGGACTGATGGAGTCCATGTGTATCTGTTTCCCCGTTCCCCATTCATCCAGTCAGGATTCAGGAGAAGACGGAAGCTTTGTCTGTTCTTCTGCTTACAGACAGACCACTCCCGTTGCTCTCTCACAACTGCATGCTGGCGTCATTAATGAGTCTGTTCTCTCGCCACCCTCCCTCAGCCCCACGAGTTTGATGAGTGTCGCTTCGACATCAGCGTCAACGACAGCGTGTGGTACCTGAGAGCAGAGGACCCCGCCCACCGGAACCAGTGGATCGACTCCATCGAGCTGCACAAGGTCTGTCTGTGTGTCTGTCTGTGTGTCTGTCTGTGTGTCTGTCTGTGTGTCTGTCTGTGTGTCTGTCTGTGTGTCTGTCTGTATGTCTACTGTTCAGTACGTGAGAGAAGCTAACCCCAGCAGCTGAACTGCATCACTGCTAGCGGGATCAGGGTGATAACGATGTTTGTCAGCGAGGTGTGTGTGTTTGCGGGGGGGGGGAGGGTTATCACGTTATAAGCAGAGGCTGGAACCGGGGGAGGGGGACTGTGGAATGTGACGGGGTCTCAACCACGCACCCCCCAGGAATGCTGGGAATCTCCAGGGAGAGAGCTCAGGGATCCCTCTCCTCAGACACCCAGCAGATGGGGGCGCCGGATGCTCGCTTTAGTGTAGGGCGTGTCAGCTTATCACAATGGTGTGTTGTTGTGGGTTTCCAGGGGACGGTGTTGGTGTAGAGGGCATGGGATGTTGTTGCTGAAAGTGAATCATGCCTACATGGGGGGGACTGACCACAAGGCTTTATCAGTAGTGTGTCAGAGCTTGCACTAAGTTGACTTCTGGATTTTGTGACCTCCAGTAACCTAGATAATCGCCTAGATATCTTTACTGCCACCTGCTGGACAGTTATGCCATTGTTGTTGTTTTCAGAGAATTTCGATAACATCTGGTTTTGGTCACTGATTAATCAGGTTTTTCATACCGACTTAAGGCACTGTTGAACTTTGAGAGGAAGGGTTATGTCATTAATACTGTTTAAGGCCACATGAGGTTTTCGCGATTCTAAGCGCTGGAATTGTAAGTGGAATCTGGACTTGGATCTGAATCTGAACTGCAAAACAAAGGCCACAGTATTTACGTAGCCAGCTATAATGCAGTTTTGTTCAGCTGTTAAGGAGTAAACCACTTCAGTGGTGTGTGTGTGGGCTGGGACATTTTACTGCTCTCAAATGCCTCTCTTGATGAATCATGCATGTGTTGTAGTCAGCCACCCGACACAAATTCAAACATCAAGAGGTACAAGGCACAGACACACACACACACCAGCCGATTTGCACCGAAACTAGCAGTGCTTTAACCAACAGGA